>NW_026886722.1:0-8077 GCF_032173495.1 Musca vetustissima | reverse complement strand
TTGTAGTGTTATGTTTATTTTTCTGACCGAGACTACGTATTGTTGATTGACGGACGTCGTCAAGTTATTTTTGTACCCCCAAGATGAGGTGGACATTCGAAATATCTAAAATAGATCGGAACTCTTATATGGGGACAACGAAAGAGAAATCAAAATATTAATTTTGAGCCATTTCCAAACATGCTAAAAATCCCTAAAATAAGAATACTAGGGATACTGTTAAATGGAGTCAACCTCGAATTATTTACTACTACAGCAACGTTGGTTAAAAAACGAAACCATCTCCCAAAATATTGAAATTTGGAAGGTACAACTATTACTACCCAAAGGGAAAATTCTATAATGAGAAGGAAACACTACTTCCTTATGGGCACATTTCAGTTCTCTCGGTGTAATATTAATATTATTGTTGTTGTTTTTAAAAAAAACTCATATGTTTATATATTTACAAAATAATGAATGGAAAATAATTAGGCAATAATGCATGACATTAAGACGCATTACAAGTGTTTATCTCTGCTACTCTCTTAAGTGTGGGGTTTAACCAAAACAAATTAATACAAAATAGGGAAAACTAACACATGACCTCTTAAAGGATTGTCGATGTTCAATAGAGAGTCTACAAATTTTAAAATTTTCGTAATGGAAATAAACAAACAAATAAACAAACGTAAGTAGCCACTTAAACTGAAGAGGAAAACCAGGGGAAAACGGAAGTAAAATATTTGTAATCCTTAAAACCCTCATAACATATGTTAACACAAATATGACGGGCCAGCCAGCCATTCTTCTTTTGCTGGAGACATTCATTGTCCAGTACAGACGCTACTAATGATTTCATCACTTCCTTTTGTTATGTTAAATAGTTGATTCATCTCAATTGAGCGAGGATGAGATGGTGGTAGGACAAGTACTTCGTTTTTTTTTATTTTTTGTTAAATACCCTATTAAATTATACTTAAACAGTCTGTGAAAGAAGTAGCAGCAGTCTGCATTAAAGTGGCCAACTTTTGTTAAGGATGAATAAGTGTCTGCACTTGGACGCCACATATTTTTCCAGTTTAGGTTTTGTTTTTTGTATTCGGCTTCTGAGCCTGTTTAGTACAGCTTATAAGCCCACGTTCTATTTTCATTGTGGGTTGTAATGTTTAACAAAAGGTGACCGAGAATTGTTATGTTAATAATTCTTTTGTTGGTTATTATCATTTTTGTGGATGTAAGAGCCTACGATTTAGAATCGTCACAAAAACTTTGCTAACAAGATTGAACAGTATTAAACAGACAAAACTCATAAAGAAATTTTTAGTAATAACAAATATTATAATATAAATTGTCTTAGCCTCTGAGTTCCAGTCAGAGTTATGTGGTCTCTTAACATTTGGCTCTATTTGAAACTTGCGCGATTAAACCCCGACCAGTGGGTCTGTTATGGCGCAAGAAGTATTGAAATATAATATTTGAAATATGTTGAACAAAACATTTATGTCGTGCGTGAACTGATAAACCCAAGATCGTTATGCTAAAAACCGTCAAATAGAGGCATGCTTGTATTTTCAATATTTGCATGAACATTTTATCGCAAATAAAGTTTGTTGTCGTCGGATCCCTCACAAAATGACAATTGTCCAGAAAAGGTTCGTGCCAATTGGTGTAAAGATATTTCCCAAAAATAAGATTATAATTCAAGCGCTGGGAATCTTCAAAAACACTCCAAATCCAACGAAATTTGCTCGTAGCACTTCGAAGCAAATAACAAGCTGTTTCTTCGGCAAATCTGGCCATTATATGCCAAGTGGTACACAACAATTTATTTGCTGGTAATCTTCTGAGAATTTTTAGAAACAAACACGATAATATAAATCATGGTCAGGGACCGTAACGGTTATATCAAATCAGTTATAAGTTATATCAAATCAGGTAAAAAATAACTGTTATTATGTGACCTAAATAAAAAATCCACTTTAATTATTTATTTTTTAACGGAAAAAATAAACGTTGTTTTTACCTGTTAAAAATGATTTTTATTTTTTCCGTCAAAAATAAAAGTCTTTTTGGGACTTTTTTTTCCGTTAAAAATAACAGTCTTTTTGGGATTTTTACTTTTTCCGTCAGGAAATAAAACTCTTTTTACGTAAATAAACATATAGAGTTTGGTACCAGTTATATAACCTTTGACCTAATAATCAGGGGAATGATTCTTTAATTAATATTCACGATTTGGTACACTTGACTATTTTTTAAAAATGTGTAACAAATATTTTTTACCATTGATCTTGATTACTTATGTGTACACTTATTGTAATAAGGACAGAGATTTATAAATTGTAATTTTATAACTGATTACAAGATGTATAAACTTCTTTACGTAAAAAGAGTTTTATATCCTGACGGAAAAACAAATCCCAAAAATAGTTTTATTTTCTGACGGAAAAAATAAAAATCCCAAAAAGACTTTTATTTTTGACGGGAAAAAATCCAAAAAAGACTGTTATTTTTGACGGAAAAAATAAAAATAATTTTTAACAGTTAAAATTCAACGTTTATTTTTTCCGTTAAAAAATAATCCTTAACATGGGAACTGAGAGTGTTTTCTAAAGATCACTCAATATCCTTAATGGGCTCCTCAATACGAAACTATTGGTATATGACACTATTTGTGTCCCATGTCTCTAACATGAAGATTTTTTTGTTCGCATTTTAAAAAATAACTGTTATTTTCGGTCCCTGATCATGGTGCATATTTCTAATGCGCCAAGAAGTAGAATAAATGGTATTATCCGCCGTATAGGCCTGACTTCCCAGTGGTTTCTTTTATTCCCGCACACCAAGAAAAAAATTAATGCAGAATAATTTTTGAAGATGGAAAAGGTGCTGCGACGATTGGTTTAAGCATATGAACGAGTGTATAAATCATACTGGAAGCAATTAAAACATTTTTGATGGTCAATTCACATTTGTATACCTTCCTGAGAGATCATGTAGTGTAAATACATATATAACCATAAAATCTATGCCGATTTAACCATGTCACGATAGAGATCGCAATATTGAAGATTACACTCTGCAACACAAAAATATAATTATGGGGAATTTTTTAAAAAATTATTATAGATGGTCTAAAAATAGAACACACATGTATCGGCATTTTGAAACATTACGTCGGGAGATAAACTAAAACTGCGTGACAATATTTCCCATTTTCAAGACATATGAAACGGAATATATGAATATTTTTGTGTCACACGTTAACCCTCAGTCGACTCTCTGAAGGGCTCTTTTCGTTCCTCTTTTCCAGAAATGATTAAAAACTCATTAAAAACGGGGTTATAGCTGTTAAGAATATTCTACAAAAATGTTTGCCATAAAGCTTTTTAACCCTGGGATAGACGAAAACCGCCTAAACGTCAAAAATCTTAAAAATAAAAAAACTCAGTTTAGGGTTCATACCGATCTTATTCGAGTTTGTACCAATTTTTCCCACTATATATATATATATACAGGGACGTACGCAGGGGGGCGTTTGCAACAGCGATTTTTTTTTATTTTGTAAACTTTTTTTCTTTTCTTTGTAAGGGCGCAGGAAGAATTCTGCATTCATTTTTTGCATTCCAACAATCATTTCAAACATAACTAATGTAATTTCTTTCATATATATTTATTACAAAAAAAGTTATTATACATTTCCGTAAAATGCCACCTTTGAACATGCCCATTAAATTCGAGTAAAAAGCGGAGTTTTTAACTTTTGGTTTCGATTTCTCAAAATTTCAAATGGGATAATAAGACTACGAAATTAACTGTATTTTTCACCATATTAATTTTTGTTTTCATGTCATTTTATGTTTTAATAAATTTTGATCTGAATTTTTTCATTTTCGAAAAATTTTGTATATATTTTTTTAATAAATGTATGCATTTCTGATGTGTTTGAATAAAATACATTTATATCTTAATATAAACACTGTAAAAAACCAAGCCGTTCAAAAATGTCAAGCCTTGTTCAAAGGTGCCCCCCTGGGGGCAGTTTTGAGCACTTTGACTTCCTCCCTTAAAACAGCAGTAAAATATTTATATCAAGCTTAAAGTATGCCATATGTATATTCATTGTAAAGGTTACATATGTACCTATTAGTTAAAATTTATAAGAAACCTAAAATGATAAAATAAAAAAAATTAAGAGGCTTGAAGGAAAAAAGTTCAAATGTGCCCCCCTCTCCCCTATATATATAAAGTCGAGTACGATTATAAAGAACACGGGTTATAACGAACTTCATTTATTGCGAACACTTTTTATAGTCCCAAAGTTTTGAAAAATATTTTTCATACAAATCTTTACTCCTAAAACGAACTACGGATTTAGCTAAGTTTTTTTTTTATAACGAACTATTTATTCGGTCTCCACATTGAGTATTCGGAGCTTCTTCATTTTGTTATTTAGTACTTTTTCTATGTACCCTTTGACGCACCTAAATCGTTGTGAGTAGGTTATTACAAAACTGTCACATTTGACTTTTAAATTTTTATAATTGACTAAGCTGGTATAACATTAAATATATTGGTCGGCAAACATACAAATAAATAGAATAAACACAAGTAGTTTCTTATCCCATTGTCTAATAATAGTGCCACAAATGGTTAAAATGTTTAAATCTATCCCCCAAACTAAATGATTGTCTATTACAGTGAGTGTAATAAGTATTTTGCCTCAATACAAATTTGACAAAATTCTAATATATACGCTTAAAGCCAGCATACTAAAGATGTAAAATGAATTATGTATGATGGGATATGTTTGTGGACATATTTAGATCTTATTTCTGCAAGAATCGCTGCGAAAGACCTATTGGTCTCGAAGATATCGGCCAAAATCTATACCAACCCAAAAATTATTATCACAAAAAAGTATTTTGCTTTTTATTATCATTTTTGAAAAAATCATTATATAACACACGATTTGTCTTTTTATAGTTACCATTGCGGGTAACCACATACTAAAAGCGATTTGGCGACGATTCCAATAAACCACGGCATTTTTTCGCGAATATTTTCTCAAATTCACGTTCAATACATTCTCCAGCAAATTTTTCATTTAATATATGGTAACTTCTCGTCCTAATCTCAAAATGAGAGTATTAGATATGGTCGTCTCGGCTTCAAAACATCAAAAATAACTTTAGAGTAATAAAAAGGAGGTTTTTCTAAATATATCGCGAGGACAGGACCCTAAAAACTATTAAAAACAAAATCCGACAAACAAATTATTAAAAGAAATATCGCGAAAACCCATTTTTCAGACTTTGAAAACTTTATGGTTCATTAATATTGATCTAGGAACCAATATATGTGATGAAAATATCAATAAGAAGGTCGGATTCTAAGATATGAACGGTTTTGTTGCAATAGAAATACATCAAATTTCGAAAATAAGTAGATCGACCAGTTTATTCACTGATGCATTTTATTCGCAACTGATGGTGTTAAACGGATGTAAAATATTGACTGCGTATTCGTCACCAGCTACCACAGCTTTTTAAAACGCAATAGTATTTGACGAAGAATGATGTTTTATCCCAACTTCATTTACTGTTTGTAGTTTCTGTTGTTTTAGAACTGTTTATATCTTTGAATCTGACCACCTTATTGCTATTTTCATCGCATATATTGGTACCTAGATCAATATTAATGAACCATAAAGTTTTCAAAGTCAGAAAAAGGGGGTTTCGCGATATTTTTTTAATAATTTGTTTGTCGGATTTTGGTTTTAATAGTTTTTAGGGTCCTGTCCTCGCGATTTATTTTGCAAAACCTCCTTTTTATTATTCTAATATTATTTGGGATGTTTTGAAGCAGCGACGATTGTATCTAATACTCTCATTTTGAGATTAGAACGAGAAATTACCATATAGTAACTTAAAAATTGCTGGAGAATGTATTGAACGTAAATTTGAGAAAATATTCGCGAAAAAATACCGTGGTTTATTGGAATCGTCGCCAAATCGCCTTTAGTATGTGGTTACCCGCAATGGTAACTATAAAAAGACAAAGCGTGTGTTATATAATGATTTTTTCAAAAATAATAATAAAAAGCAAAATACTTTTTTGTGATAATCATTTTTGGGTTGGTATAGATTTTGGCCGATATCTTCGTGACCAATAGGTCTTTCGCAGTGATTCTTGCAGAAATAAGATCTAAATATGTCCACAAACATATCCCATCATACATAATTCTTATTATATCTTTAGTATGCTGGCTTTAGGCGTATATATTAGAATTTTGTCAAATTTGTATTGAGGCAAAATACTTATTACACTCACTGTACATATATTAGAATATAATCCCAATAATAAATTTCTCATAAAATCACAAAATAGTCAGACAGTTCGTAGTCAGACAGATTTGCACCGTGTCCACCCATACCAAACTACAGCAGAACTAAACCAACTCTCTCAACAACGACGACAACAACAACAACAGCAAAACTAACAAGCAAAATCACATTTTAATTGAATTTACGGGCAGCAGCCAAACATGTTTAGTATTTGCCAGCAACTTCAAGTGTTCGGCAACATGATGTAAAAATTCAACATACACGCCATGCCACATCACGCTGCACCATACGGGCAGTCGGTCGCCGAGGACAAGAAACAGCTTGTTGCCATAAGCCGCTGTGGCTGTGGCCTGCAAGCCATAAGTCAGGCAATTTAATTTGTAATCGTATGCCGCCTTGTTATAAAATCGTAAGTTTTATAGTTTTTCATCAGTGGTTAAAGCGGATCTCCAGTAGTTTGCGGCACAACGGGATAACTTGAATAAAATGCCAGCAACTTAACTTGGTGCAAGAAGAAAAAAGTACCCATGGATGGGCGACAATAGACAACAGTTGTCCCCCACCACCAGCAGCAAGCAGTCAGCAACATTTCCATTGCACCATTGGACGGACGAGTGTCACAGTTTATGACGTTTTATTCTCATCTTTAGATTGAGTTGAGCATCGGTGTCATTAAATTGCTGACGATTTGTAGCCATTAATGATTATGTCAGGTGCTGCGATATAAAGGAAATGTATTTTGCCTACTCCGATGCAAAAAAAAAACGCTTTATGTGATCGCCTTTCACACGATGGCAAGCAAGCAACTAGTCAACAGCAGGATATCCATATCTGCCAGCACAAGTCAATCTCATTGATATCGTCCAACTAGTCAGCCAAGCAGGCAGCCATTAGTATCATTATCGATTTGTATCGTTTTGTTCAATATCATCATAAATGTTATCTCTTACACAAATGTTGAGCACAAGATATGATCATGTTTACAAGCCGCAATGATTTGTCTGGACATTCTCACAGGGTTGCACCGTGTTTTAAGAAAGCTTTACTTATAACTTTATAGGGGGTAGATTTGGGACGATAATAATGTTTATATATTGCAAGGAATTTTAGGGACTTATAAACCAAAATGTTAAACATTTGTATAACAAAATAGAATTGAAATTGGAATAAGTTGAAAAATAATTTGCTAAAAATATATATAAGTAATTTATAATATTTAACGTTCCATTTATTATTAATTTATGTTATTAACAAAAAAAAAAAAACAGTTCACGAGTGTAAACACACATTTAAGTAAGTTAAAAACTTTGACTGAAAAAATTAGAATAAAATACATTTTTACATAGAATGAAATGGTCGTGGCTCTAACCTGTGATAGGAACATCGTTCTATTTTAGTTGAGATTAAAATCGCTTAGAATGCTGAATATTTTTGTGATTAAAAAAATCCATGATAACCTTCTTTCTTGCTAATTACAAAAAAAAAATCTATGTTTCCTTTCTAGAATTTTAATAACATTTTTTGAATTTCATCACAATTTTCTAAAGAATCAAAAAATAAAATCAATAATTTCCAACGAAAACACTGTTCACCATTAATATTAACAATATTGGCAATATTTGATATGAAATTTATGTTTATCGATACAACAAGTTTGATAAAAATGGGATCTGACCGACAGAGAGAATAATATGTTTGTATGTTGTAAACTGCGGATCTGTGCTAATATAAAAATCTTTCGAATTGCC
>NW_026886721.1:0-8133 GCF_032173495.1 Musca vetustissima | reverse complement strand
ATTTTTAATAAATTCATAGAGACCACAAGGCGTGGATTTTTTAAAGAATTTTTAATAAATTCATAGAGACCACAAGGCGTGGATTTTTTAAAGAATTTTTAATAAATTCATAGAGACCACAAGGCGTGGATTTTTTAAAGAATTTTTAATAAATTCATAGAGGCCACAAGGCGTGGATTTTTTAAAGAATTTTTAATAAATTCATAGAGACCACAAGCCGTGGATTTTTTAAAGAATTTTTAATAAATTCATAGAGACCACAAGGCGTGGATTTTTTAAAGAATTTTTAATAAATTCATAGAGACCACAAGGCGTGGATTTTTTAAAGAATTTTTATGAAATTCATAGAGGCCACAAGGCGTGGATTTTTTAAAGAATTTTTATGAAATTCATAGAGGCCACAAGGCGTGGATTTTTTAAAGAATTTTTATGAAATTCATAGAGGCCACAAGGCGTGGATTTTTTAAAGAATTTTTATGAAATTCATAGAGGCCACAAGGCGTGGATTTTTTAAAGAATTTTTATGAAATTCATAGAGGCCACAAGGCGTGGATTTTTTAAAGAATTTTTATGAAATTCATAGAGGCCACAAGGCGTGGATTTTTTAAAGAATTATTGATAGCTTCATAGAGTTCCTAAGGCGTGGATTTTTTAAAGAATTTTTAGTGTCTTCATAGAGTTCCTAAGGCGTGGATTTTTTAAAGAATTTTTAATAAACTCATAGAGACCACAAAGCGTGGATTTTTTAAAGAATTTGTAATAAATTCATAGAGTTCCTAAGGCGTGAATTTTTTTAACGAATTTTTAGTGTCTTCATAGAGTTCCTAAGGCGTGGATCTTTTAAAGAATTTTTAGTGTCTTCATAGAGTTCCTAAGTCGTGAGTTTTTTTTAACGAATTTTTAGTGTCTTCATAGAGTTCCTAAGGCGTGGATTTTTTAAAGAATTTTTATGGGCTTCATAGAGTTACCAAGGCGTGGATTTTTTAAAGAATTTTTAGGGGCTTCATAGAGTTACCAAGGCGTTGATTTTTTAAAGAATTTTTAGGGGCTTCATAGAGTTACCAAGGCGTGGATTTTTTAAAGAATTTTTAATAAATTCATAGAGACCACAAGGCGTGGATTTTTTAAAGAATTTTTAATAAATTCATAAAGGCCAAAAGGCGTGGATTTTTTAAAGAATTTTTAATAAATTCATAGAGACCACAAGGCGTGGATTTTTTAAAGAATTTTTAATAAATTCATAGAGACCACAAGGCGTGGATTTTTTAAAGAATTTTTAATAAATTCATAGAGACCACAAGCCGTGGATTTTTTAAAGAATTTTTAATAAATTCATAGAGACCACAAGGCGTGGATTTTTTAAAGAATTTTTAATAAATTCATAGAGACCACAAGCCGTGGATTTTTTAAAGAATTTTTAATAAATTCATAGAGACCACAAGGCGTGGATTTTTTAAAGAATTTTTAATAAATTCATAGAGACCACAAGCCGTGGATTTTTTAAAGAATTTTTAATAAATTCATAGAGACCACAAGGCGTGGATTTTTTAAAGAATTTTTAATAAATTCATAGAGACCACAAGCCGTGGATTTTTTAAAGAATTTTTAATAAATTCATAGAGACCACAAGGCGTGGATTTTTTAAAGAATTTTTATGAAATTCATAGAGGCCACAAGGCGTGGATTTTTTAAAGAATTTTTATGAAATTCATAGAGACCACAAGGCGTGGATTTTTTAAAGAATTTTTAATAAATTCATAGAGACCACAAGGCGTGGATTTTTTAAAGAATTTTTAATAAATTCATAGAGACCACAAGGCGTGGATTTTTTAAAGAATTTTTAATAAATTCATAGAGACCACAAGGCGTGGATTTTTTAAAGAATTTTTAATAAATTCATAGAGACCACAAGGCGTGGATTTTTTAAAGAATTTTTAATAAATTCATAGAGACCACAAGCCGTGGATTTTTTAAAGAATTTTTAATAAATTCATAGAGACCACAAGGCGTGGATTTTTTAAAGAATTTTTAATAAATTCATAGAGACCACAAGGCGTGGATTTTTTAAAGAATTTTTATGAAATTCATAGAGGCCACAAGGCGTGGATTTTTTAAAGAATTTTTATGAAATTCATAGAGGCCACAAGGCGTGGATTTTTTAAAGAATTTTTATGAAATTCATAGAGGCCACAAGGCGTGGATTTTTTAAAGAATTTTTATGAAATTCATAGAGGCCACAAGGCGTGGATTTTTTAAAGAATTTTTATGAAATTCATAGAGGCCACAAGGCGTGGATTTTTTAAAGAATTTTTATGAAATTCATAGAGGCCACAAGGCGTGGATTTTTTAAAGAATTTTTATGAAATTCATAGAGGCCACAAGGCGTGGATTTTTTAAAGAATTTTTATGAAATTCATAGAGGCCACAAGGCGTGGATTTTTTAAAGAATTTTTATGAAATTCATAGAGGCCACAAGGCGTGGATTTTTTAAAGAATTTTTAATAAATTCATAGAGACCACAAAGCGTGGATTTTTTAAAGAATTTGTAATAAATTCATAGAGTTCCTAAGGCGTGAATTTTTTTAACGAATTTTTAGTGTCTTCATAGAGTTCCTAAGGCGTGGATCTTTTAAAGAATTTTTAGTGTCTTCATAGAGTTCCTAAGTCGTGAGTTTTTTTTAACGAATTTTTAGTGTCTTCATAGAGTTCCTAAGGCGTGGATTTTTTAAAGAATTTTTAGGGGCTTCATAGAGTTACCAAGGCGTGGATTTTTTAAAGAATTTTTAGGGGCTTCGTAGAGTTACCAAGGCGTGGATTTTTTAAAGAATTTTTAGAGGCTTCATAGAGTTGCCAAGGCGTGGATTTTTTAAAGAATTTTTAGAGGCTTCATAGAGTTGCCAAGGCGTGGATTTTTTAAAGAATTTTTAGAGGCTTCATAGAGTTCCCAAGGCGTGGATTTTTTAAAGAATTTTTAGAGGCTTCATAGAGTTCCCAAGGCGTGGATTTTTTAAAGAATTTTTAGAGGCTTCATAGAGTTCCCAAGGCGTGGATTTTTTAAAGAATTTTTAGAGGCTTCATAGAGTTGCCAAGGCGTGGATTTTTTAAAGAATTTTTAGAGGCTTCATAGAGTTGCCAAGGCGTGGATTTTTTAAAGAATTTTTAGAGGCTTCATAGAGTTCCCAAGGCGTGGATTTTTTAAAGAATTTTTATGAAATTCATAGAGGCCACAAGGCGTGGATTTTTTAAAGAATTTTTATGAAATTCATAGAGCTCCCAAGGCGTGGATTTTTTAAAGAATTTTTATGAAATTCATAGAGCTCCCAAAGCGTGGTTTTTTTAAACAATTTTTGATAGCTTCATAGAGTTCCTAAGGCGTGGATTTTTTAAAGAATTTGTAGTGGCTTCATAGAGTTGTCAAGGCGTGAATTTTTAAAGAATTTTTAGAGGCTTCATAGAGTTGTCAAGGCGTGGATTTTTTAAACAATTTTTAGAGGCTTCATAGAGTTGTCAAGGCGTGGATTTTTTAAACAATTTTTAGAGGCTTCATAGAGTTGTCAAGGCGTGGATTTTTTAAACAATTTTTAGAGGCTTCATAGAGTTGTCAAGGCGTGGATTTTTTAAAGAATTTTTAGAGGCTTCATAGAGTTGTCAAGGCGTGGATTTTTTAAAGAATTTTTAGAGGCTTCATAGAGTTGTCAAGGCGTGGATTTTTTAAAGAATTTTTAGAGGCTTCATAGAGTTGTCAAGGCGTGGATTTTTTAAAGAATTTTTAGAGGCTTCATAGAGTTCCCAAGGCGTGGATTTTTTAAAGAATTTTGATAGCTTCATGGAGTTCCCAAGGCGTGGATTTTTTAAAGAATTTTTAGAGGCTTCATAGAGTTCCCAAGGCGTGGATTTTTTAAAGAATTTTGATAGCTTCATGGAGTTCCCAAGGCGTGGATTTTTTAAAGAATTTTTAGAGGATTACCAAACCGAATTCTTTGTCAAGTTCATTTCGATGCCAGCAGTTTATTTTCAAAACTCTTCATATTGGGTCAATACCACAGTAAAATAACAGACGGGTACGGGTTTGGATCGTTTTATCAGTAGAGTTGTTATTGCCAGTTGAAAAATAAAAAATAAAAAAACAATTCTATGGTGTAATAATTTTTTCAAGTTCAATTCTCCCTCTCCCCCATAAAAAATAGCAAATACGCCAGTTAACGTTGTAAGTAAACGTTACTGAGTATTTGTACAAGTGTTTGCCACGAGAATAAACAATGGATATAACAACAGCAATAATTAAAAAAAAAAAATAATAATAAAAATAATATATTTCTGTCAGCCAAAAACCCAATATTGACACACATTTGAATTTATATCTTTTTTATCTTGGTGCTGAAAAGAAAACAATGAACTTGTCATAAAATTCGTAATGAAGAAGACATTTGCAGATTTTCGTTGTCCCCCCCACGGGCAGGTGCTAATTTCTTAATTACGATTTGTGTGTGCGTGAAGTTAATATTAGAACACTAAATTAAAAAGTAAAAGTTTTGTGATTATTTTAAGATAAAAATTTACACTCGAAAAAAATG
Source organism: Musca vetustissima (assembly GCF_032173495.1). Taxonomy (NCBI): domain Eukaryota; kingdom Metazoa; phylum Arthropoda; class Insecta; order Diptera; family Muscidae; genus Musca; species Musca vetustissima. The sequence goes on along the minus strand of NW_026886721.1, from coordinate 3,559 downwards.
ATTAATTCAAAGAAAGAATTATTTTAATTAAAAAAAAATGTTTAAAAATCATTTATTTTTATGTTCATATTTTTGCAGCATATAATTTTCCGAAAGATATCTTAAAACAATGATAAATATTTTTTCTTTAACGAAATTAATTTTTCTGAGTGTAATATTAAATCCAAAAATATTTTCCTACCTTTTTTATGTTCTTAATTATTTTTTCATAATTTTTTTTTGCCAATATTCCCCCACAAGTAATTTTGAACTGACAAAATTTCTCTGAGTGTATATATTCTATTTTCATTCAACATCATATATTTATTTTCCTCACCTCGCGAATATAGAACCATACGAATTCGCCATCTTCTGCTTCTTCATATCTTCAACAGATAATAAATCAAAAAGAAATTAAACATCATTTTTACAAGCCCTCCATAATCATTTGTTAAGCTATGGCAAATTGTTTTTAAAAAAACACAAAACGAACAACACTTTACCCACACACACACACACACTGGCGCTTATATTGACATCTTTTGATGACGGCCACACTCACACACATTTAGCTACGTGTATAATTAAAATAAAACAAATATTTGATAGTTATATATGGCGTGAATAAAAAATGAAATGAAATGGAATGAATATCTGTATCAAAAAAGAAAGATGGTCTATTAATAATAAAAAATAAACGGCAAAGTTTTCAAAAAACAATTGTCATTTGACAATATGTGGTCGTCGGGTTTAAGACAACAGCGGTATTTAAATGGTAACTAAAAAAAATATTAACAAGTGTTATCGTTTTGGTGGATATTTAATGAAGTGCACGAAATAAAAATAAAAAACATTGAAATAAGAAATATAATAAAGTGTAGAAAAAAATTCTGTATATTTCGAAAATTCGGAAACAAAACTTCCTTAATAAAAATATGTACTATTATAAAAAAAAATATATTAATTATAACTTAAAAAAATGTAAAAAGAAATGCATCTAACGAATCTAAAATGTGTTTGTAATTCAAATATTACTCTAATGACAAAAAAATTATAATAACGAAACATTCAACATTATATGGAAATTTTACGATTTTTTTAAGTGTAGCATTATTTGAAGTTGATTTAGGACAATTGTGAAAGGTGGACTCATAACACCTTATATTGCGGTTCAAAAAAATTGAATTTCATAAAATCTTACTTAATATAAATGTCTACAATTTGAAAAAAGTAAACTTATATTATTATCATGTATTTATTTATTTTTTAACAACACAACAAACGATCTTCAACAAGCCCCATATAAATAGATCACAATTGGTTTGTCTTCTATAAAAACATCTGCATTCCTTCTAGAAACTAAATAGAATATTTTGATATATTTATATCACCGTATATCGGCTTTCTCTTAAAATAAATATTTTATTTATATATAAGAATACATATTGTTTTTCTTTCAGCAGCCTTTCTACAAAAATATTCCTCTAAAGGCATATGAACGCCCTTCCTAATTTCATCGAATCTCTATAGAATTTTTGGTATCCTTATCTGAACCCTTGTGTATTTCTGTTCAACAAAACGTAATTATCCGATCTGTCAGAAACAAACCTTTAAAGACCTTATCCTCCATACATCTGATGTCTATAGTGATTCTACTCTCAATCTTCCAACATGGTTACCCATCAAAAGATCTCAATAGACAACAATGTCTTCTAATGTTCATATTAAGATGTTCTGTGTAATAGCGAACAATTCTTATCCGTTCACATCGACGTAAGGCAGAACATTTTTCAGAAGTGTTGTTTAAATATAACAAAAATATTTCTTCAACACATATACCTGTATACCCCTCGAAAGATCTTTATAGGCCTTCCTTTAATTTAATCGCACCTCTATAGAATTTATACAAAATTCTGGATCTATATCACCTTTAATCCCCTAAAAAAATCTGTAATGAGTTTTTCCACTAATGATCTGAACACTAGAGTCCTCTATCTATCTTTGTTGAACTTTTAAAATGTTTTTCTTTAATATAGGCATGATCGTATAATAATCAGAGGAATAGCGAAATATGAACACAAACCAAAAATTGGAACTCTATAGTGTTTTCAATACCTCACCAATCTCCATAGAGATCATGATATCTTAATAGTGAATATGCCAATGCTTACCATTTTCTAATCAGATATTCCCACTTTTCGGCCAAATTCCAAAGACTTTGTGCGCCAATGTTTGTCTTTGAATAAAAAAGAGATACTTTTTCCTCAGAGAAAGGTAAAGGCATCAAGGGTCCATTTTATGGAAAAAAGTCCCAAGCTCCGGTTAATCCTTTCTAACATATTCAAAGCCAAATCAAAGGCCACCGGACCACTCCTTTCCGTTACAAACCAGTAAGGAAAACAGTAAAGTCGGACTGGGCCGACTATATGATACCCTTCACCACTTTGGGTATATTCTACATATGTGTTTGTTATATATCTTTATCTGAACCAATTTCAGGGAAACTTGCCAGAGATTAATTTATATTACTTCAGTACGTTGTGTCAATCGGCCTAACAACATGATTCTAGACTCAATTGAGTACCCTATACCAAAATTCGTGCAAATAGAAATATATATATAGGGACTTTGGTGCACCATTTACATAAAATCGGACGAAACTATATATGGACGCTATATCTAAATCTGGACCGATTTTCCCGAAACTTGGCAGACATCTCTCTAGGCTCAATTCAGTACGTTATGCCAAATTTGGTGCAAATCGAAGGATATATAGGGACTTTGGTGCACCATTTACTTTAAATCGGACGAAAATATATATGGGAGCTATATCTAAATCTAGACTGATTTTCACGAAACTTTGCACACATCATTCTAGACTTAATTCAGTACGATGTGCCAAGTTTCGTGCAAATCGAAAGATATATAGGGACTTTGGTGCACCATTTACATAAAATCGGACGAAACTATATATGGGCGCTATATCTAAATCTGGACCGATTTTCCCGAAACTTGGCAGACATCTCTCTAGGCTCAATTCAGTACGTTATGCCAAATTTCGTGCAAATCGAAAGATATATAGGGACTTTGGTACACCATTTACTTTAAATCGGACGAAAATATATATGGGAGCTATATCTAAATCTAGACTGATTTTCACGAAACTTTGCACATATCATTCTAGACTTAATTTAGTACGTTGTGCCAAATTTCGTGCAAATCGACAGATATATAGGGACTTTGGTAAACCATTTACCTTAAATCGGACAATAATATATATGGGAGCTATATCTAAATCTGAACCGATTTTCACGAAACTTTGCACACATCATTTTAGACTTAATTCAGTACTCTGTGCAAAAGTTCGTGCAAATCGACAGATATATAGGGACTTTGGTACACCATTTACCTTAAATCGGACGAAAATATATATGGGAGCTATATCTAAATCGGGACCGATTTTCAGGAAACTTAACACACATCATTTTAGACTTAATTCAGTACTCTGTGCAAAAGTTCGTTCAAATCGACAGATATATAGAGACTTTGGTGCACCATTTACCTTAAATCGGTCTAAGAT
>NW_026886720.1:0-80603 GCF_032173495.1 Musca vetustissima | reverse complement strand
TACATAGTAACAACAATTTTTATCAACTTGCCTTATTTATAGAGTTAACCAAAAAGGTACGTCACGTTTCATTTACCTTGAAATATAAATATCCCGCTAATTTTCCTTTTTAATGAAGTTAGTCACATTTTCCAGCCGAAAGAACTGTAATTATTCCTTCAGAATTATTGGAAGGTGATAAATATCTTTACTGAAAATGTTCAATAGGTTCACGTGGTGGTAGTACCCCAATATAAAGTTTCCACTTAATTTTATATATTTAGCCGCATATACCAGCCGAAAGGCTGCCACATGACATTTCGGGTTTTTAGACGGTGAAACATAATTTTACAGAAAAAAGTCAACATAGACCCACGTTGTCAAATCGTTCCCATATAATGGAAGCGCCCTATTTTCGATATTTTAAAGGTTTACGCAAAATTTTTCCAACCTCTTGAATGGTGGTAAAAAAAACCTTTAAATATGACAATTTTTTGACATAGCCTTCATATAAAAATTCTGCTATATTTTGGTATTTTGAATTCTCCCACCGAAGTTGATGTAATTAGGGACTTCAGATTCCTATAAAATTAAAAAAAAAACTTCTTCTTGGAAAACGTTCAACTATGTATACATATTTATACTACTTCAAAAATTTCGGCATGTTGTACCTACCGATTTCCACACATGGATTGAAGGATACCGTTTTCGTGTCCGCGATGGATAGATCCCGAACAAGGTCGGAATTTGGAAGGCATGATATTACGAAATTTTGATATAAATATATCGACAACAAAATTACCCCAAGCTGTGCTAGCGTGACCATATGGTCACCCTCATAAGATGATCCATAAACCATCTAAAAAACTTGTACCCGAGCAGTGCTAGTGTGAACATATGGTCACAGCCCAAAAATTGATCCTGTCGATTATCCTGATAATAAAAAAGTACAAATCACATTTTTGGATTCAGTGACCCAGAATCTAGAAACGCTAAAAGTTTCGCCCCAAAATTCGAAAAAATAATTACAGCACTATTCGGGTTAATTTCGTCTGATTTTATGACAATGGAGCTCTAACAGTTTTACGTCTGTCTAGCCAACAGAACATTGTATTCATACATGAATTATTAGTATAGTAGAGCATGTGTTGGTTTGTTTAAATCGGCTCAGATATATGCATTTAATGTGAATAACAGTCAGTTTTACCGCTAGGACTTTTTAAAAATTTCACAAGAAGTCGCTGTTCTTGAAAAAAAGTCTCACAGAAAAGTACATTTTTCAATAAAATTCCTCCGGGGTAAAATATCCAATTCCTGCGGTGTCAGGAACGTATATCCAAATTGATTTGAATTTACACATAAAAACGAAAATTCAACATACATCAATGTCGTACCAAGGAAGAGGAGAAAAGTCGTACATTTTTATAAAAAGTTGCATATAGAGTCACAGACCTTGAAAAATAATGCAAATTGAGTCTCACAGCAGTAACCCTGGTTACAATAAAATTCTGTGTATCGTGTGTATCCTGAATATACCTGTAGTGTGGAGGGATACCTGTCGAATCAATGTTTTCCTATCTGTTCAGGGTATTATGTCTTTGTGCATATATTTGTAACAGGCAAAAGGAAGCGAGATAGACACCTTGGCCCTTTTGAGAATGTGCATAGAATCACTTTCTGAGTCGATTTACCCATGTATATTTTTGTGAACAAAGTACAGGTCACATTTATGATCCTATTTGGATGAAATTTGGCATAGGTCACTTATTTGGCCCAAGGACGAAGTCTATTAAAATTGGGAAAAATCGGTTCAAACTTAGATATAGTTCCCACATATATTTTCGTCCGATTTAATGTAAATGGTGCACCAAAGTCCCTATATATCTCTCGATTTGAACTAAATTTGGCACAGCTTAATGAATTAGGTCTAGAATAATGTTTGTTAATTTTCCTGAAAATCGGTTCAGATTTAGATATAGCTCCCATATATATTTTCGTCCGGTTTAATGAAAATGGTGCACAAAAGTCCCTATATATCTTTCGATTTGCACGAAATTTGGCACAGCGTAATGAAATAGGTCTAGAATGATGTGTGTTAAGTTTCGTGAATATCGGTTCAGATTTAGATATAGCTCCCATATATATTTTCGTCCGATTTAAGGTAAATGGTGTACCAAAGTCCCTTAATATTTTTTGGTTTGCACGAAATTTGGCACGGCGTAATGAATTAGGTCTAGAATGATGTGTGTTAAGTTTCCTGATATCGGTTCAGATTTGGATATAGCTTCTATATCTGACCAAATGAAATATTAGTACCGGTTGCAGAATGACTTGTTTATGGATCCAATTTAGTTTTACTGATCCTTTAAAAATGCGACGTCTGTTAGGATTCATCTGTTGAATATGTCCAAAGTGGTGAAGGGTATCATATAGTCGGCCCCGTGCGGCTTTGCTACTTTCCTTATTGGTTTTGTTTTGGTTAATTGTGTTTGTCATCAATGATACTTTTCTACAGAATATTATACGACTGAAATTAAAAAAAAAAACTTTTTTTCTCATTCTCTATTACTGTTTCCTAAAATTTTCATGTTTCTACAGCTTCTGCAATTAATTTAATAGATATTTTTCATTGACATTAAAATTAAGTTTTATATTTAATTTCTGAGAATAACTGAATAAACTAGCAAATATTGACCTAGAATTTCGATTTCTTGGTAATGAAAAAATGGCAAATTCAATTAACAAACTGTTTAAAATACTATAAATTATTTACAATCCAATTAATAATAATAATAAATTGAACATAAATAAATGCCGCTCAGATATAGCATTAAAGCTTATTTTATTTGAATATTGGAAATTAACCAGACACACTGCATTTACGTTTTAAAATAAACTTTGAGTATTTCTCGACATTTTTATATCCTTCATGATGGTATAGGGTATATTACTTTTGTTTTTTCCGTTTGTAACGCATCGAAATAATCATCGACCGACCCTATAATGTATATATTTTCTTGACAAGGTAAAATTCTATGAAGATTTAAGCATGTCCGTCTGTCTGTTGTAATCACTCTAGCGTCTAAACGAATTGAGATAGATCGCCAAAATTCTTTTGTCTGCAGGCAGGTCAAGTTCGATGATGGGCTACATCGGTCCACGTTTAGGCATAGCTCCTATATAAGGGTACCCCCAATTTCGCGCTCAAGCATTTTTCAACTGAATTCGCTTAAATTTGGGACTTTGAGTTCTTATTGGGTAGCAAATCTCCCCACTAAAAATTATAAATATAGGTCCGGTTTTCGAATAGCCCCCATACAATATGGGTCCACTTTTTGGGATTTTTAGGAAAAATATCCATAAAAATTTCTGAAAGATAAATAGGCATGCATTCAGGCATCTCCTCCATATAACGATAATTCCTAAAGGGAAGAATTGAGATACATAAGAAAACCTCATATAACTTTGCAATCTAAATTGCAGTGGTTTGAGGATTTTATACTCTACCATGCGTTATTAGTATCAGTCCACGCATTGGAGTTCTCAGATTCTAGGAAAAATCCCCATTAAAAATTGCTGAAATTTTTATTTGGTGTACATAATGCTTTACATAAATCCGTTTGTAGAATTATCGGTATAAGTTCTTTTTGGTATTTTCCCTATATTTTCGTTTCAAGTATCTGTCCGTATACCTATGGTGGAGGGAATCCAAATTATTTGGATATAGGGCCACACTTTTGTATAGGCCTCTAACAGAAACACCATCCGATTTACGGTGTTTGAATAAAATTTGTTGAATTAAAGGTATTGGCCAATTTCGGCATTGGCCCCCAATAAAAATTGTAATTTGGCATTCCGGGTTTCGGATGGACATTTGTGAGGAAACGATTTCGATATAGACTTATATTTTAGGTAGCAACCATTTCGTTCCATTTTTGGACTCTGGAAAGTGGGGAAGGTTTTTTTCTACTATCAGAAATTTTACAATGACAATTTGGATATATTGTACATATGTATCCTTCCGACTGCATGTCAATGTTCCCTCGAAGGAACATACTCATGTCTTTCTGCAACCTATGCTATATTTAATTTCATTATGCAGATTTAGAGTCGTCTGCGTACCATGGGACAAATTAATGGAAAACGATTTATACCAAAATTGATACACGCTATTCGGTAAGCCGCACTATTAAACATTTAATTTCAATCAGACACCCGTTCGAAATACATATAGAAGTTATGGCTGCATCTGCACCAATTTCATCAAAAGACATTAATGTCATTCAAGTCTCAATTTTATACTTTGTGCAAAATTTTGTGTAAATTGGGCAAACATTAGGAGTTGGTGCACCATTTATGTAAAATCAGACGAATATATATGTATATGTGGGCGCTATATCGAAATCTCAACCGATTTTCCCGATACTTACCAGATATCATTCTAGACTCAATCCAGTACGCTATGCCAAAATTCGTGCAAATCGAGAGATATATATGGACTTTGCTGCACCATTTACATAAAATCGGACGCAAATATATATGGGAGCTATATATAAATCTGACCCGATTTTCTCGAAACTTGGCACACGTTCTTCTAGACTCAATTCAGTACACTGCAGTACAAAATTTCGTGTAAATCGCAAGATATATAAGGACTTTGGTGTACCATTTACATAAAATCGGACAAAATTATATGGGAGCTAAATCTAAATTTGAACCGATTTTTACGAAACTTAGGACACACCATTATGGACCTATTTCAGTACTCTGTGCCGAATTTCGTGCAAATCGAAAGATATATAGGGACTTTGGTGCACCATTTGCCTTAAATCGGACAAAATTATATGGGAGCTATATATATACTCAATTCAGTACACTATGCAAAATTTCGTGTAAATCGCAAGATATATAAGGACTTTGGTGCACCATTTACATAAAATCGGACAAAATTATATGGGAGCTATATATAAATCTGAACCGATTTTCTCGAAACTTCGCACACATCATTCTGAACCAAATTCATATCGCTATGCCAAATTTGGTGGAAATAAAAAGATATATAGGGACTTTGGTAAACCATTTAGCTTAAATTGGACGAAAATTTATATGGGAACTATATCTAAATCTGAACCGACTTTCAGGAAACTTAACACTCATCATTCTAGACCTAATTCATTACGCAGTGCCAAGTTTCGTGCAAATCGAAAGATATATGGGATTTTGGTACACCATTTATCGATTTTTCCCAATTTCAATAGGGTTCGTCCTTGGGCCAATTAAGTGACCTGGATCATAAATGCGACTTGTATTTTGTTAACAAAAATATATGGACGGACAGACGGACGGACAAACGTACATGCATAAATCGACTCAGAAAGTGATTCTATGCATAATCTCAAAAGGAACCATGGGCCCATCTCGATTATTTTTGCCTTTTACAAACATATGCACAAAGACATAATACCCTGTATCACCCTGTGGTGATGGGTATAAAAATTGACCCCCGTTTTGGTTCACCCTATTATATTTTCACTTTTTCCTTGCAGAATCGTAATCAACGTGCTTGAAACCTTTATATTCGATATTAATTTATTTCATAAACGTATTGATCTAATTATGGCAAATAATGGGATATCTGGCCCATAGTGAATTCCCTTACTTGTGAAATCCACATCTTAAATTTAGCTTCCGATTTTGTGGTATTCGATGATGTATACAATCAGTTGTTTCATGTTTTGTACTTTGGGTTCTAAACTGATATTTCCTTCCAAAAATATGCAAGCATATAGTCCCAATAGAATGGTCAAGCCCTGGTTTCAATATTTTGATGGTCTAATGGCCTCAATCGAAGTACTTGTAATTAAATTCAATAAAAATAATTTTATATAAAAAACTATTGGCCGATTTACTGACAACACGGTAAACGGTAAACACCCCAATCAACCTGTGTATTTATTTTTGTACTTCATAGCAAATCTCTTCTGTTGTTACTTTGTTTTCTTTACTTACATATATCCTTGAGCCCAATTACAATTTGTCAAGGTTATACTTGTTAAAGTTTCCTTAATATAATACAAAATATTTGTTGTTTTTGTTTTTATCGTTTATATTCACTTCCGTTTCGGTTCATGTTTTTTTCATGAGTTATCCATCATTTTATTTCGCTATGTTTTTCTCTTTAAAATTTTTTGCTAGCGAATATTATCTTTTATGCTTTCCAGGCTTTTACTCAATCTTTAGTTTGATTTTTTTTTTTTTCATTTTATTTTGTACTTAATTTTTTTATTTTGTTGCTTCAAGTTACTGAGATTTATATTTTTGCCCAAAAGTAAATTTGTTTTGCTTGAAGTTGAATCTCAGTTCTAGGATTTATGTTATTATGAGATGTTTTATTTTTCGGCCGCCATCATTTGAGATTGTGTGGAGGTTTGTTTTTTTTTTTAATAAAAATATTTTTAAGTCTTCCATTTGTCAGTGGGAGTTTTATAGTTTTTTAAACTTTTTGTTGTTTTTTATATTTTAAGTGAGAGCTTTAAAAAAATTTCTGAAGATAGCCTTAGGACTGCCAACGCGTGTGCCTGTCTGTATGTGCGTGTGTGTGTTTGTGCGTTAAAAGATAATATGACATTTTTTTGTTTGAGTTAATTTCATGTCTATAACTTTAATGGGTTTTGTTGTTTTCGTTGATGCTGGAGGTTTATTGTGGGAAATATAATGTGATTTATATATATCCGCACACACATGTGTACATACATATATAAAGATACAAAGATGACCAGAAGGTCAAATGTAGTTTATTTTACTGAAGAAATGAAGATGCTTTTGCCATTTTGTGATGGTTATTAATGATGTTGATGATGAGTTCGGCATAAAGTTGTATGACACACAAGTAAATAGAAATTATATATTTCGGTTTTATGTGTGGATAATATTGTTGGAGATTTTATTGGTTATTTTTATTGGATAAAAGTATGAATCAATAACAAGGAAGTTTTAATGATATATACCATATATATAATATTATACCAGTAAAGTATCGTGGTTTATGTATCAAATTGGCAACTATTGTGGACGAGCATTTATTTTGAAAGGATAATAAAGAAAATATAAAAAGGGGTAATGAACAATTATATGTTATACCTCATAAAATGATCAGTGCTGACTAATATATATTTTATTAAACTGCCTTAGAATTTGATTTTTTATGGAGATACTAAGGTTTTCCAATAAGAGCTAATATGTTGATGTTATTTACAAGATATCTATCAAGCTGTTTTAACCAGCTTTCTGAATCTTTTATGTTCAAAAACGTAATATGTATTTTTCCGACAAATACCTGTTTACAAACCCTGTCTGTACTAAAGCAGTTTGCTGCGCTCGATGTAGCTCGAAAACAAAAGAACCGATCAGCATATACTACCCTAATCACTGAAGGTTCGTACCTCATTTTAAAGTATGAAAAATTCGTTTACAAATCTCTCTAAATCTCAGAAAACGGTCCAATGGTCCTCTATAGAGAAAACAGAGGTTAATAAATACTAATTGGTTTTGAGAATATAGGGGTTTATAAGGTCCATTGATCAGTATACAGACCACAGGTCTTTATAAAGTGTCATTGGCCTTTATATACCTCTGTGTTATCTATATACTTTCGGTCTCCTTATAGATCAATTGATATCAATATAGATCTGTGTTCTCCATACAGACCAATTCGACTATGTAAACCTTGTTTTAAATAACTGAAACATGTTCAATAGTTTGCTGTTCTCAAAAAATAATATAGCAATGATATGTTTAATTTATGTAAATCCCGTTGAGAACCAGTAGCAACCAGTAATGAAAGCACTAAAGTCGGACGGGGCCGGCTATATGATACCCTTCACAACTTTTAGTATATCCAACAGATGAATCCTAACATACGTCGCAATTTTGAAGGACCATTAACATGAATTCCTACACAAATTGGCACATAGTAGGCTATACTAATTTCAATACATTGTAAACAATTTTGTAGCAGACGGCCTAACTTTGGGTCTTTGGTGCACCTTTTACTTAAAATCGGACGAAACTATATTTAGGAGCTATATCTAAATCTAAACCGATTTCAACAACACTTTCCACACCATAAGTTGTAGTAGCTTCATTAGGTTGTGCAAATTTTTGTGCCAATCGATATAAATGGTGCGGCATTTATATCCAACTCCTAGGTTTGTGTAAATTGTTTACAATTTAACATGGACAGACAGACAGACGGACGGACATGCATAAATCTACATAAAAAGTGATTCTATGCATATTCTCAAAAGGAACAATAGTCTATCTCGTTTCCTTTTACCTGTTACAAACATATGCACAAAGACAAAATACCCTGTACCACAGTGCGGTGAAGAGTATAAAAATTCAGTATAGCATGAAATTGACTTTTTTCGATTCTTTTCATACCCTTCTCCACACTGTGGTACAGGGTATTATGTCTTTGTGCGTATGTTTCTAACAGGAAAAAGGAAACGAGATAGACCCGAAGTTCCTTTTGTGAATATGCATAAAATAATTTCCTGAGTCGATTTATGCATGTCGCTCCTTATTCCAATTGGATGAAATTTGGCACACCTTATTTATTTTATATTTCAGGACGAACCCTATTGAAATTGGGAACAAGCGATTCAGTACTTGATATAGCTCCCATATATATTTTCGTCCGATTTAAGGTAAATAGTGCACGAAAGTACCTATATATTTCTTCGGTTTGCCCTAAATTTAGTGCAGCGTACTAACTTAAGCCTAGAATGATGTGTATAAAGTTTCGTAAAAATCGCTTCAGATTTAGATATAGCTCCCATCTATTTTCGTCAAATTTAAGGTAAATGGTGCACCAAAGTCTTTCGATTTGCACGAAATTTGGCACGGCGTACTGAACTAAGCCTAGAAAGATGTGTTCTAAGTTTCGTGAAAATCGGTTCAGATTTTGATATAGCTTCCATATATATTTTCGTCCGACCCTATATATGTTTCGATTTGCACATAATTTGGCACGGAGTAGTGAATTAACTCTAGAATGATGTGTGCTAAGTTTCGTGAAAATCGGTTCAGATTTAGATATAGCTCCAAAATATATTTTCGTCCGATTTAATGTAAATAGTGCACCAAAGTCCACATATATCTTTGGATTTTCAGGAAATTTGGCATTGCATAGTGAATTAAGTCTAGAATGATGTGTGTTAAGTTTCGTGAACATCGGTTCCGATTCAGATATAGCACCCATGTATAATTTCGTCCGATTTTAAGTAAATGGTGCACCAAAGACCCAATGTTAGGCCGAATAACACAAAATGTTGCACAACGTACTAAATAAATAGCGTGTGGATTTTTTTTAATTGGTTCTGACTTGGATTTTAAGTAAATGATGCACCAATAACTCAAAATGTGACCGATATGCAAAAAACATACTGAAATTCGCATAACCTAACCTGTGACAAATTTCGGTAAAATCGATAAAAAATAAAATCGAGTTTAGATTTTGATATATATATTATATATTAAATGGTGCACCAAACTCATGTTTTTCAGATATTTATCAAAAACATCATCGGGTTTCCGAATGATATTTGCTTTAAATTGATTTACATAATTTGTTCCCATTGAAAGAAGCAACTCTATATCTGACCAAATGAAAAAATTAGTATGGCTTGCAGAATGACAAGTTTATAGATCCAATTTTATGTTAATGGTCCCTCAAAAATGCGATGTCTGTTAGGATTATGATACCCTTCACCACCCAACATAAGATAGAATGACTTTTCTTAATAGATCACGATACATGAAACGATAAACAATTCTATAACTGTTATGAATTGATCCAATCTCTTTGCTCCGTCAAATAACTCCAGACCGTTATGCTACCTCCTGCATGGTTTACAGTGTCTTCGCAATAGGATTTTATGGTTACCAATTTGGTCTACAACAACATGGAAATCAAGTCTGCTTTTTTATTATTTTGGTGGTCGTCACTGACTCTATCACTTCTCAGGGAACCGTAATTTCGATAACTTTGAAATCAAAATTTAAATCTAAATTTTAATTTTTCACCCAATTAAAGTCAAGATAATCCAGCTCTCTAATCACAAAAAATTCTAGTTTTAAATTCATTTGAGTTTTTATTGCGTGCTAATAGTATTATCACATAAAAATTTTTTGAACATTCTAGACTTAATACATGCTGCATTTTTGGTCTCTACTGTTAACTTATACAGTAACGTAGCAGTAGGTAACTAAAATTTCACTTTTGTCCGTTGACATTTTCGAAATAAAATGTTTTCTGAATTTTAAAAAATCATAATAAATTACTTGTTGTTATTGTTGACAGATTGCTTCTCCAAAAAATATTATATTTGTGCTTCACTTCAAAAATTCTTTAAATATTAATCTAAACAGAAAACAAATGTAGTTAATTTTAAGTGCATTATTTAATAGTTTATTTATATTTTAAAAATTCTGAGATAATCACCCCCATTAGTTAATCATAAACAATTTTAATCCCATAAATATAAAAGTGAATGAAATATATCAAATTTGTAATCCTCTTTAAGTAAACATTAACTTTTACATGTTCCAAAGAAAGTTATTTCAAACAAAAAAATCATAAGCTTGCAATTCCCATTCGATACAAAGTCATTTTAATGCATTTTATTATCCACTTAACGCAGCCATTTGTCTCCGTTCGTTTTCCGTCTTTTGTTGTTGTTGTTGTTTCTATAAATAACTAAGACTTAGTTGTGGAAAATTGAAAGCAATAAATGCATAAGAGTTTTCAATTTTCAACTTATTACATTGCTCTGCTCCCTTTGCCGCTTCACTGCCTCGGCGATGCTGTTGTATAATGTTTTTTTTTGTTGCTGTTCTTGTTGTTATTGTCGCTGTCGTCTCTAAGGAATCGAGGAGTGTAAAGTTAAAATAAATAGTCGAGTATTTTTTATTACACACTTGATAATTTTTGCAATAACTCATGTAGCTAATCACCACATAAATAACTCTCAGTATATATTTACACGCACACTCGCACACACACACACTTGCACACATAATGGCATTTTTGTCTAAATGAGAAAAAAACCCGAGAAGTGGAGGAAAACCGAGAACTAGCCAACAAATAAATGGAACCAAAAATCACAGTCTAAAGTGAAGAACCACAGCCCACCAACCAACACCAACTACGCCAATTCCAGAACATTAAACAACCGAGAGCAGTTATGTGTGGTCATTATTACAAGAACAAGAAGCAAATAGAACACATACACACATATATTCAATACAATTCACACATAAATGAATGCCATGTCTAGAAATGCGAATGGAAAGAACTATGCAGAATAGTAAAAGATAGTGAAAATATATCGCAAACACATAGGAACTTGATTTCTTGGCCAGGACACAACAATACATATATAAAATTTTTGTGATTGGCAAAGCTTTTCAGTGACCTCTTTATGTGTTTCTATATTTTTTGGTGGACGAAACATATTTCTATGTTCTTAAATTTATTGTTATATAACTAATTAAAAATTCTAAAGTCGATTCGTAGAATTTGTCAGAATAGATCTACGTCAGATAGACCGATAAGTATGTTCACAAAAAAATTATAATAAATTGAGAATTTCCTAAATAAGCGTATTTAGGATAGATTATGTTGAGAAGATGGTTGGTTTGCTCCAGCAGCAGACGTTCATTATAGGGCGGTGAATAACACCACAACATGCTCAAACCAGTAAGGAAAGTAGAAAAGTCTGACTGGACCGACTATATGATACCCTTCTCCACTTTGGGTATATTCTACATATGTATCCTAATAGACGTTGCCTTTTCAAAGGAACATGAAATTGAACGAACTTAAATATGCGAAGTAAACCGACACTAACATAAATCCCAACACATGTCATTCTGCCACCTATTCTAAATTTTGTAAACAAATTTAAAGCAAACTTTACACTCGATATTTAGTATGCTTCACTGTTTAAAATGTAATATCAATCCATTGATTATTTGGTGCACAATCAAGATGAATAGGTCGAAGTTATATATGGAAGAAATACTATATATAAATCTGAACCGATTTCAAGGAAACATGTCAGAGCTTAATTTATATTAATTTCAGTACATTGTGTCAATCGGACTAGCTACGGGTCTTTAGTGCACCATTTACTTAAAATCGGACAACAGTTTATATAGGAGCTGTATCTAAATCTGAACTGATTTTCATGAAACTTAGCACACATCATTCTGGACCTAATACAGTACCCTATGCCAAATTTCGTGCAAATCGAAAGATTTATATTGACTTTGGTACACCATTTACATTAATTCGGACGAAAATATATATGGGAGCTATATCTAAATCTGAACCGATTTTCACATTAAATCGGACGAAAACATATATATGGGAGCTATAACTAAATCGGAACCGATTCTCATGAAACTTAACACACATCATTATAGACCTAATTCATTACGTTGTGCCAAATTTCGTGCAAATCGAAAGTTATTTAGGGACTTTGGTGCATCATTTAAATTAAATCGGACGAAAATATATATGGGAGCTATATCTAAATCAAAGCCGATTTTCATGAAACTTAACACACATCATTCTAGACCTAATTCATTACGTTGTGCTAAATTTCGGGCAAATCGAAAGGTATATAGGGATTTTGGTGTCCCATTTCCATTAAATCGGACGAAAATATATATGGGAGCTATATCTAAATTTGAACCGATTTTCATGAAACTTAACACACATCGTTTGAGACTTAATTCATTACGTTGTGCCAAATTTCGTGCAAATCGAAAGTTATTTAGGGACTTTGGTGCACCACTCACATTAAATCGGACGAAAATATATATGAGAGCTTTATCTAAATATGAACCGATTTTCATGAAACGTTGTGCCAAATTTCTTGGAAATCGAAAGATATGTAGGGACTTCATTTACATTAAATCGGACGAAAATATATATAGGAGCTATATCTAAATCTGAACCGATTTTTCCCAATTTCAATAGGGTTCGTCCTTGGGCCAAATAAGTGACATATTCCAAATTTCATCCAATTCGGATCATAAATGCGATCTGTACTTTGTTGACAATTAAACATGGACAGACAGACGGACGGACGGACATGCATAAATCGACTTGAAATGTGTTTCTATGCATATTGTCAAAACGAACCATGTGTCCATCTAGTTTCGTTTTGCCTGTTACAAGCATATGCACAAACACATAATACCCTGTACCACAGTGTGGTGAAGGGTATAAAAATGGACATACACTTTTGCCAGTTGAGGCGAAGTTGAGATGAAAAAGTTAGAATTAGGAAAGTTAGATTGATGAATTATTTTTTCCTTAAGATTTCTTCATTCACACCCCTGAGTTCGGTTCGTCAGTGAACAGTATCATATTCCAAGATTTGTTTCCGTATTGAAAATAACAGTATATTGTAATAATATTCAAATAAATGACGTTAACTACATTTATTCCATTTTACGTTTACATTACGTTTTCGACGTTTACACCTTTTTGACAGTCGAAAACCTTAAAATTCGTCACACGGACCTTCCCTGGTTTCACTGTCTTTCCCACACGCTTTGCACTTGCTGCAACCCTCGCATCCAGTCTTTCGTAGACGTGCCTTCAGGCTGAGGTGTCCAGTAAGAATAACCGCCAGTCTTCTTATTTATTTTTTGTTTATCGTTAATATTTGCTTAATTTTGTCTTCATTTCGATCACCACATAAACTCTTTGTGATCTTTGGATTTATAACTTGAACATCCCCCTGTAGGATTGTGCTGTAATGTGGAAGGCGAAGAGAAATTTTGGTCGGCGGTTCTCCAATGAAGAGTCCCAGTCTTCCATCCTATTCGAGAATCCTCTGTGCAGCAACAGTTACAGCAGGCATCTGAACTAGTATTCCGCTATTTCATTGTATTATAGTTTCGCGCAGTGTGACTACTCTCGTTTCTGTTATGCGGTCTGAATCAAAGGTATTGATCTATCAACTCGTCCATAGCTTTGAGTATTAAAGCTGCGACTGCCGCTTCATACTTTATTTGGATATCTATTGGATGTATATAGAGTATTGTCTCCAAAGCCCTGGTTGGTGTTGTCCGCGTTGATCCCTAGACTATATACGCGTACGTTAGAATTGGTGTAATAACACGTGTATCATCTTAGGATTTAAACACCATTTAGAGCCTACGACTCTTTTACAGAAGGACCAACATCTATGGACCTGGTCAACCTGTTGCTGTATGTGGTATTTCCATTTAAGTTTCCCGTCTAAAATTACTCCCAGATACTTAACTTTATGGCTATCATTTTGTTTTGGAAGATTTGCTCTTCATACTTACCTATTTTTGTCATACTGGTCAAAATACATACCTCCATTTTGTCCTGATTTACGTTTAGCACCGTTTCAGCCTTTCTGCATAGTAAGTTAAGAAAATTTCACCTTACTTACATACATAGCTGGCTTGTGGCAGAATGGTTGTTCCATAAGCCGACCTTAAAAAGATTTCCAAACGCGTCGGTCTTGTGCGCATCTCATCCCATTTGAAAGGCCATGTTCCGAGATGTTGTCGTCTACTTGATCTTTCTTCCATCGTATTCGTTGCCTTCCCCTTCTGCATGAACCATCACTGGACTCGCCTTTTGACTGGGGGTATCCTCATCCATTCTCACAACATGACCTTGCCAACGTAGTCGCTGCAGCTCGATCCGTCTGAATATATCGATGGTACAACTCATGGTTCATTCGACGGCGATATTCGACGTCCACGAAGATCACCCCATAGATCTTCCAGAGAATTTTTTCTCAAACACTCCAAGAGCTGCCTCAACTGCTTGTGCAAGTACCCATGCTTCAGATCCATACAAGAGGTTGTCTTGCTTTTGAGTTGCTTACTCAGACCATAGTTGGATCTGTTGGTCAAAGCTATTCTCCTCCGGATTTCAAAGATGATGTAATTATTATGGCGGTACCGAGGTGTAAAAAATCGTTCACTACTAAATGCAGTTTTCAAGTTCCACAGTCGATCCGAGTCTACTCTGCGTCTTGCGCGTTGATAGCATCAGCATGGTCTTATCGCAAGTCCCACTTTGGCACCCCACTCCTCATTACCACTCGCAATGTTCGACCCATTATGTCGATGTCGTCGGTGAATGCGAGTTACATATGCAGTTTGTTGTACAAAGTGCCATTTCTATTCACATTTGCATCTCGTATAACCTTTTCCAGCAGGATGTTAAACAGGCCATGCGACAAAATGTCTCCTAGACTGAATCCTCGCTCGGTATTGAAGGGCTCCGAGAGATCCTTTCCGGCTTTAACTGCTGGCCTTGTGCCACTTAAAGTTATCCTGCATAGCCGTATTAATTTTGCAAGAATGCCGAACGCAGACATGGCTTTGAACACCTCTGAACGGATAGGGCTTTCGAATGCGGCTTTATAGTCGACCAACGTGGAACGTGTCGATGTGTTTTTCATGGGTCTTTTTCAGGAGAGTGGAAATCTGGTTAAGGGTAGATTTGTCAGGGTTGAAGCCGCATTGGTATGATCCGATAATATCATTGACCATTGACTTCAGTCGTTCACACGGCACCCTGGATAGCACATTATATGTGATGGGAAGATGACTTATTCCTCTTCAGTTGGCACATATCGTCTTGTCTCCTTTTTTGTGCACGGGACACAGGATGCTGAGGTTCCAATCATTGGACATGCATTCTTCTAGCCAAATTGTACTAATCAGCTGGTACATGCTCCTGACCAGCATCTGACTACCGGTATTGAATAGTTCGGCTGGTAATCCATTCGCACCTGTTGCTTTGTTGACCGGTATTGAATAGTTCGGCTGGTAATACATCCGCACATGTTGCTTTGTTGTTCTTCAGCCTATTAATTGCTACTCTGACCTCATCTTGACTAGGTGGTATACAATCTATACCGTCATCCCTTATTTGGTTCTGAGGTATCTTCTTCACCACCACTATTTCATACCAAAAGCTTTTGAAAATGCTCCTTCCAGATCCTCAACACTCTATCTGTATGTCACCAGGTTTTCATCTTCATCTCTTAAGGTAAAACACCATTAGTTTGGTTTTTTACTCATTGGTAAAAATCCGGACTTTGTTCTGACTCCTGTACATCTCGATTTGCTCCCGCTCACGTTTTTCTTGTACTTTCTTTTTTCTGAAAGTACGTTTTTTCTCTCTCTCCTTTTTTCCCTATAATTCTCGATCGCATTACGTGTTCCTACTGTCTGCAGGGTTATCCTCTATGATGCGTTTTTAAAATCTTTGTCATTGTGCTTCTATATTATTATCGGAACAAGGAGTGTTTTCGACAAGCAAGTGGTTAAGTTGTTCGGAGTAGTCTTCAGCTATATGTTGTTTTTGCAACTACATTAAAACGGGTGCTAACCTTGGCTGCTACAAGGTAATGGTCCGAATCGATATTCGCTCCTTGTATCGATCGAACGCCTAAAATACAGGATGAATGCTTTTATTTTCGTTGCTTTTTAATAGTAGGAGGGGTTTTCCGACTGTGGGCAAATAACCCGACGCCTCAACCCATTTTTTTTTTTTAGATTTTGTGCGTGAACTATTTCAACGGATAATGAAATTAGCCCCCAGGCGACACCGCAGGAAGGTCAGTGTCCACAATTGAGATGAAAGAGGGACTAAGATATGCCTGGTTTTTGCCATGTAAAAGCCAATCAGAGCGATTCCTTGGTATCTATCATACCCTCCTACGTCACCCCTATCAAGTATTATAACATCATCTGTAGACTGGTTCAATTCCTTCATTAGTTAAGTTCCTTGAGAGTCCATTTATGGTGGTTACCCCTGTCGATGTATGCTCCATGGTTTTGAGTAGAAATGAAGTTAGGCTTATTGGCCGGTAAGATTTTGGTGTTGCATAGTTTGCTTACGAACATACAAATTATATATTCGTATGTTTTTATTCTTCTTTTCCTTTTACCCGAACACTAACAAATTTCTAGCAAATTGTAGGTTATGAAGCACTGTCGGATACGTCTGAAATATTCCCCACATATATGGGCAATATTGCCAATTTTTAAACATAGCTGAAGCGGAGGTTCGCCCCTTTGTAACTCGGGAACTACTTAAGTATATGAAAAAAGTGAATAGTTTTGGGTTAATTGATCTGTCGTTGCAAACTGTTCATGATATTGACCTCCAAACATTATTTTGGTGGAAGCTGTGTCTACTTTAATGTAAAAAAATGTGTAAAAACAGGTTGAGGCGAACCATTTTTTTTATGTTCTCTATCGATTTATGACTATGCCACTCATTGCACGGTCTTCGTGTCAAAAAAAAAAAACTAGAAGCCAACAAAATGGGGACTACGCCCCTTATGTATCATTTTTCAACATTTTAACTGCATCTACCTTTAAGTGATGCTGACATTTTGAAGCTCGATTTTGAGTGTTTTTTTAATTTTACTTCTAGCTTTAATACGCAAACAGGAATTTCTAAAAATCGATTATAAGATTATTGAAGTCGCGAATCTGCGTAATTTGATATATATTTTGTGTATGTATTATGCACAGTTTCGGAGTAATACTCATCCGAAGGTGCGAATTTTGTGCGATCAAATTTCTAAATAACCTATTTTTCGGGCCAAATTTTTAGATCTGTCAACTGAATGATATGGGTACCCGCGATCAATAAGGTTTTTTACGTTTCGGATGATATAAAATCTTCTTCGTGAAAATCCATCTACAAGAACGCCTTCCAATAACACGAAATTTGGCAAAAAATGTTTTTGAAAATATCGCGGATTTATTTGCGTTTTCTGTGGATCATTTCCGCTTCAATAAATTACCTCATACGGATTTTGATCTTTTTCGAAAAGAGAACTTTAAAAACTTCAGCCGAAAGAGAGATGTAAACAATTTATCTCAAAAATAGTGTGAGCTGGCACATCCATGGTTCTTAATGGACCACATTGAAATCGGTATAGATCGATGTATTTTTTTTTTTTTGGGGTGCACACCGAAATCGGATGCGCGTTAATGGCATATGGAGTTTCCGGAAATTATTCGCGTTTTACGAGTTTTTGGGTACTTCAATGTAACGTGCGGCACATCTTAGCCGTCAAATGAAATTTCGCAAAATATATATGGATTGGAAGATAAACTTCAGTACTTCCTGGAAACCGCATGCGCATCAAATGATTTTGAGAATTACGCGACTTACACGCAATTTAAAATGTATATTTCATAATATTATTTTATTTTAAGATTTATTCCTTATAGAATTCTTAGATTTATCGGAAGGGTCTTGATATAATCCGCAATACGTATACTTATACACAAAAAGTGATTATTATTATATATGTCAATTTTTCGGCGAAATTCGGGTAAAATAGGAGAATAACCCCAACATTTTTTTCTGAAATTTCTTGTATACAATTAAAAAAATAAATATGATGACATTATTTTTTCAAACCAAAAACAAATATTTTTCCTCAACATCTTGTTTTGTTGTCGCTTTGATTTATAAACCGCTACCTGGACTTGTGTGATTTTGATATCATTTGATTCACCATCGTGTTTAGGTTATGTAGATATTGTTAAATTAATTTTTAGGTCTGTGTATGTCATTAATATAATGATAATATTGATGTAATCTGCTATATTTTTTTATTTTTCTCATATTTCGCGAAGATGTGCAACTTTATCGCGATTATTATAATATATTCATATTCTTATTTTACGGAGGAAGATATATATCAACGTTTTTGGTCAATAGAATAAACGGCGTCATTTTAAGATTTTTTTCCTATGCCCAAAATTAAAACCTCGATAACTTTTGCGCGCATCAACCAAAAAATTGATCGCAAACGGTTTCGGAGTCAGAACATTTTTCTCTATATGTGTACCAAAAATCATTGATGTGCCACAAAAACAAAAAAGCTGATTTTTTGAAAATGGAATATTAAAAAAATTGGCAATATTGCCCATATATTATATTATGCCATAAACGTAAATAACATTTGCGGGATAAAGATTCGGGTCCCTAAATATTTTGAGTCGATTTTTCTTGGAAAAATCCTAAATTGTCAATATAGGTCCACTTTTGGAAATAGCCTTTATCTTGAATTTCAACGCGTTCAAATTTGCGTTCCTTACGAATGGTGTATCGCCATTAAGTCTTGAGTGAGCTTCACCAGAATGTGGTCTGGGTGATGTTCATTTCGGCAAAACACCGTAGAATTGACAGATTTGGAACATTCGCTACGGACGTCCGAACGAAAACAATAATTTTCTAAGTTCGAATGTTATATGATAGTTAAATTACCCATTTTTAATACGATTTGGATCCAGCTACCGACAGAATTCTCTTTTAATGAACATTTACAGTACATTTTCGTTTCACTCCTAGCGACAAAAAATATAATTTGCTGTTATTATCAATAAAGGATGAATATACCATATTGTTTTTTCTTGTGCCCAAAAATAGCCACATAAATTGTTTTAAAAAAAAAACAACAACAACAAGACCTATTAGAACGTCGGCATCCAAGAAATTTTTCCAGCCAAAAATCTGTGTTTCTACTCCTTTGCCATAAAAAAAGTTAATACCAACGTTTAGTACATATTTCCTTCGAAAATTACATCGATGTGTAAATGGTCCGTCGGTTGGTCATGTTTCTCTGGTGTTCAATGAGCGTAACAAAAAGCCCCGAATCAATTTCATAGCAACTAAACGACAGCGGCAGCCAGGGTAACACAAACAATATTGTCGCATTAGTTTCGATATTTTGTTGGCAACCGGCCTTAAGGATCTTAGCCAAGTTTTTGTGATTTGTGTATGTATGTGCGCAACAAACAGGGCAATTTGTGTCCGGCTGCTGTTACACACATACGCATATGTGTATTAGCGTTTTCTTTTTTGTTTTTTACTTATTTTTGTTTAGGGGGACTCATATGTTTCCAAACTTTAAGCTAGCTGAGATTTATTAAGGGAGTTAAGCTTAATAGCGAATAGCGTTTCAGTGGATGCTGCGCATAAATTTTAATTATAATGTTTTCCCCAATAGATTTCAATTCGAATTGAAGTTTGTTTGTTTTTTATATTCGGATAAATTGGGGTCTTAAGCCCCTACAAATAAATGGAAACTAATATTTGTAGGGGGTTTTTAGTCCAGAAGGAATAAATGTTTTTTATAGTCGTTATTTTTCTCCTTAAAAATAAGTTGATTTTTTTTATAACTTAGGAAATTATATTAATAAAAAATAAATCCTTGTGTTAATATGGGTGTAATTTATTTAAAAAAAAAAAAATTGAAACCTTTTGTTGATAACCTGTTGTCATTATAGGATTCAATAACTTTAGGTCTGTTCCAGTACTTTTTAATAGCAAAGTTAGTAAAAGGGAAACATTTCAAAATCGCTCTCGGAGTACAAAATAAGTTCGGGAACGCAAATCTAGTAAATATGCCAAATTAGGAGTTGGTATTCTTGTTTGCCATTTTTACTCGTTCAAATTTTTCGAGTAAAAAGTTTACAAAGAGAACGCCATTTTCTTTTGCGTTCTCTTAAATTTAGAAAAAAGGTGCAAAACTTGTAAAATAAGTAGATTTTTTTTAGGTTCTGGAGCGGGATTTTTCTTCTCTATTTAACTATTTCATAGATATTTTGTTCTATGATTATATTATACGATGAAACACATTTTGGGAGGTTATAAGTATAAAATAAGTTATAGGAACTGAGAACTGAAGAACCGTCGAAGTTGGGACCCAGAAGGACAAATTCGCCACAGTTTTTATACCATAGTATGGAGGGTATATTAGTTTTGTTTTTCCGTTTGTAAAGCATCGAAATAATCATTTCCGACCCTATAAAGTATATATATTCTTGATCAGAGTAAAATTCTATGACGATCTAAGCATGTCAGTCTGTCCGTCTGTCTGTTGTAATCACTCTAGCGTCTAAACGAATTGAGATAGAACGCCAAAATTTTGCATAGAGCCGTCTTTTGTCTGCAGGCAAGTCTAGTTCGAAGATGGGCTATATCGGTCCACGTTAAGGCATAGCTACCAAATAAGGTTACCCCCCAATTTTCGTTATTTTGGGGTTCTTGGTCGCGTTTTATAACTGAATTCCACTAAAAATTATAAATATAGGTCAATTTTTTCGGACAGCCCCCATATAAGGTTATCCCCAATTTTCGGTATTTCGGGAGTTTTTTTCCCCTTTTTTGACCAAATTGGCTATTATTTAGTACTTAGAATTTTTATTGGGTTGAAAATTTCCCCACTAAAAATTGATAAATATAGGTTAATGTTTCGTATAGCCCCCATATAAGGGTTCCCCCAATTTTTGGTATTTTGGGGTTCTTGGGCGCGTTTTATAGCTGAATTCGCTAAAATTTGGTACCTTAAATTCTTATTGGGTAGCAAATCTCTCCACTAGTAATTATAAATATAGTTCAATTTTTCGGGTAGCCCCCATATAAGGATACCCACCAGTTTTCGGTATTTTGGTGTTCTTCGACGCGTTTGTCTTCCAAATTCCTTGTAATTTGGTTTTTTCCTGTCGTATATGGTAACAATCTCCCTCTCAAAAATGATAAATATTCGCCCCTTTTAGTTGTAGTCCCCATGTAACCCCCTTTTTATATTAAAATAGTTATCTGATTTGTTCCGCGTTATGGGTTCGGTTCTAAGACTTTGTTGTAATCATTCTACCTGCGGATGATATCGAAATAAAAAACTAGAACTTGAGGTTCGAGAATGAACTATATGGGCCCGCAGTTAGGTCTAGTCCCTATATAATGATACCTACCGATTTTCGGTATTTTTATACCCTTCACCACACTGTGGTAAAGGGTATTATATCTTTGTGCACATGTTTGTAACAGGCAAAAGAAAACGAGATAAACACATGGTTCCTTTTGAGAATATGCGTAGAATCACTTTCTAATTTATGCATGTCCGTCCGTCTGTCTGTCCATGTGAAATTGTAAAAAATATAGGTCGCATTTATGATTCGAATTGGATGAAATTTGGCACAGCTGATTTATTTGGCCCAAGAATAAACCCTATTGAAATTTAGAAAAATCGGTTCAGATTTAGATATAGCTCCCATATATATTTTCGTCCGATATAATGTAAATGGTGCACCAAAGTCCCTTTATATCTTTCGGTTTGCACGAGATTTGGCACAGCGTAATGAATTAGGTTTAGAATGATGTGTGTTAAGTTTCGTGAAAATCGGTTCATATTTAGATATAGATTTTATATCTGACCAAATGAAAAATTTAGTATCGGTTGCATAGTTTATGGATCCAATTTCAATTTACTGGTCCTTTAAAAAATCGACTTCTGTTAGGATATAGAATATACCCAAAGTGGTGAAGGGTATCTCTCGTACAATTTTCGTCCGATTTAATGTAAATGGCGCACCAAAGTACCTATATACCATTCGATTTTCTAAGCAACAAATTTGGCATAAATTGTACTTTGGCCCAATTGAAATTGTCGGTTCAGATTTATAATGTCCGATATAATATAAATTGTGTACCAAAGGTCCTATATATCTTTCGATTTGCACGAAATTTGGCTCAGCGTCCTAAATTAAGCTTAGATCAATGTGTACTAAGTTTCGTGAAAATAGGTTCAGATTTAGATATAGCTCTCGTAAAATTTGTTTGGCATATTGTACTTAATTAAGTCTAGAATAATGTGTGCGGAGTTCCGTGAAAATTTGTTTATATTTAGATATAGCTCTCATATATAGTTTCATCCTATATATGTTTCAATTGGCACGTAATTTGGTATTGTGTACTAAATTGAGTCTTGAGTAATGTCTGCTAAGCTGTGTAAAAAAAGCTCCCATTTGTAGCCTTTCTTAAAATTGGTGCAGATGCAGACATAGCCTCCATATATATTACAAACGGGTATTTGATTTATGTAAATAAAATCGATTTACATAAATGTCTCCCATTGTACGCAAAGGACTATAAACTTGACTGAATTAAATTAAATTTAACATAGGTTCCAGAAAAATCTCATATTCAAGTTTATTCAATTTCATGTCAATGTTCTTTCGAAAAGGCGGAGTCGGTTAGGAGACATATGTAGAATATACCCAAAGTAGTGAAGGTATCATATAGTCGTATTATTTTTTTTGAAAAATTACTTTCTCCGCTCACTGATTTTGAATGTATCGGACCGATACATTTTATATATGAACGGATAGCTACCATTTATTTTGTTCACCATTTTCAGTTATTTTGTTAGGATTTTTCATAGAAACATTGATTATTATTTACTACTTTTACTAAAATATATATATATATTTTGTTTTGACAATATATAATATTCTTCTTCTTAATCATTTCAGGCACAACTGCGCTAAACTAAGGTAGGCTGCAATTAAATTTAATCCAAAAACGTTTACTATGTATATGTAAACATATGAAAACAGAGTTGTTCCATTCCTTATAAGTGTCTTCGATTATCAACCTACAAATATTTAAAAAATCGGTGTGTAATTTAATCTCTAAACCTGTCTAGGCGAGTGTGTTTGGCCACAGATTATGGGAATATTTTTTTTTAATGCATGAAGACGAAATTTTGGCGTTAAAATTAAATATATTGGTATATAGAATTCCACTTAAGTGTACCACATAAAGGTTCTTGTTATTTTTTCAATCGTCCGTTAATGCTCTCTTCACTTCCCTTTGCCAGAAAAAAAATCACAGTTCATTCCCCATTGTCTGTTACCAGAAAATAAAACTATCCTGAAATTTATAAATTCAATTTCACTGATTAATAATATATTTATGCAATAAATAAATATAATTTTTACCACAATATTTAATTTTGTCAATATATTATTAGGAATACAACCTCTAATTGGTATCTAAGTGTGTGTGTGTATTACGGAATACCACTTACAGACATAAATTCATATGAAATTAAATCAATTTAAATTTATGAAAATGAATTCTAATTAAAAACGCAAATTCTACCTTTAATAATTACCATTGCAGTGAAGTATGAAGTATACATATATATGTGTGTATGTGTTTGCCCCTCTCATTTGCAATTAGTAACAAACAAACCAAGCAACCGCCAACCAACCATTGAACCAATGTATGAACGACCGCACGGCCGCCAAACACTCAGCCGTACAAACGAATCGACAGAGAGCTATAGAGAGAGAGAGAGAGGAGGAGAGAGTGAGCAAAAAAATCGTTCAAACTGAACGCCCATTAAGGATATATACAAAATAACCACAAAACAATTATAAACTTAATAAAGTGTTAGTTTTCCATGTTTCGACACAGTTATCACCCGCCGTTGCCAAAGCTGCCTCCACCTTCTAACAAGTGTGCAGAAGGTATTTTATTCGGACTGCATTTCCCCCATTCTCTGCCTCCTCCCCCCTTTCTCTGTGTACAATTTGTGAAATTAATTTCCGTATGCATTCGCACGGCTAATGTGTAGCCGGTGTTCTACAAGGACTCTACAATCATTTTTGAAGAATACTTTAAATTAATAGTTTGCAGAAAAATATTTGATTAAATAAAAGTGGCGGACCATTGGGGAGGCCAACAAAAAATTCAGCCACACACATAGAAATGCAAACACAAACACACACACACACATGTTCATCATAAATTGATTGCCAGACGTGCTAGGCAAAACTTTTCATAGACGGTATAATGATGATGGCGATAGGAGAATGCCTGCATTCGCAAATCTATTTCTATTGACTGCATAGACATTATTTATTATTTCATTGCGGCAAAAACAGTGTCTGAACTGTTATTTTTGTATAGATGAAATATTATTCGAATAGGTTCATGGTTTCGTGCTGCATTTCATTGCTATCCGGTTTGCCAGATTGACTAACATATTTTTTTTATGAGAAACTGCAACTTTGTTAATTATGGGAATTTATTCTGTTGGGTTTTGAATTTTATTGAACTTTCGGGGGTATATTAATTTGTTAGTGTTTTTGTCTAACACGTGTTGATTGAGATTGAGCAATGCCTAAAAGGGTTTCTAGCCTTTTTTAGCACACCCTATTTAATATCAATGTGTGTCTTATTCCAGCCTCTGCGTAAGAGAACAGTCTGATTTCCACACGATATATAGTACCAAAATACAGTTTAAACCAGTAAAAACGCCCTCAACTCAATCGTTCGGAACATAATTTATAAATGGACTATTTCATTATGGGGCTACACCCAATCGTGAACAATTTGCAATTAAAACAAGTGAAAAAGCGTTAAGTTCGGCCGGATCGAACTTTGCATACCCTCCACCATATGTATACTAACAGATAGGGTACATACCCAAAAGTGGACCTATACCAAAAATTCAATGTACACCAAATACAAGTTTCAGCAATTTTTAATGGATATATTTCCTAAAACGGAACATCCCCAAAATACTGCAATTAAGAGGTGACGGTTACATAAGGCCATCCAAATATACACAGGTTTTATTTCGGGGTGTTGGGTGTAATTACCGAACATTTGTAGATATCATTATCATAAGACGACTCTATGCAAAATTTTGCGATCTATCTCAATTCGTTTAGAGGCTAGAGTGATTACAACAGACAGAGAGACGGACTGATTGAAAGACTGGCATGGCTATATCGTCATTGAATTTTACGCGGATGAAGAATATATATACTCTCCATAGTATGGTGGAGGGTATGGGAACTAACCCTAAAAGGTGGTGAATATTAATATACGACTACAAAATACCATATTTTAGCGAATTCGGTTGAAAAACGCGCTCAAGAATCTCAAAATACCGAAATTTGGGGGTGCCCTTATATGGGGACTACAAGAAAAAATTGACTAATATTTTTTAGTGGAGATATTTGGTACCCAATAAAAACCCAATGTACCAAATTTCAGCGAATTCGATTGAAAAACACGCTCAAGAACCCCAAAATACCGAAACATTATTATACGGTGTCGATACAGTCGATATATACAAAATGATCTCCCAGTATTCCTATTGTAAACTACCGTGAAAAATTGAGTGCCAATCGGAATAAACGTTGAATATGTGGAACACAATTTGCCTAAAACTTACAAAGCTGTATCTAAACCTGAACTATTTTTTTTGTCCATTAAAAGTGGAGCAGGCTATGAACAAATTAATACAAAATATAATAAGTTTTTTATACTCCAAGAACTCCGAATGTCAAATTATAACCATTACGATGAACAAATGTGGCTAAACTCTTGAAAATAACAAAAAAAAGCGACGGAACTTTTTACAGGGGTAATGTCAAAATATGCACCAAGTTTGAAAATGTTCCTCAAATATCCTTTTCACGCTCCAGGCATTTTCAAAGAAAATTACAATTACTACTGTGAGAAAATCTGCCTAAAACCTTTAAAATACTAACAAGATAACATGATAATTCGGTCCGGTCAATCTTTGTTACAAAATATGTAAAATTAATCGGGGCTCCTAGGAGATAGGACCCTGAATATACGGAAAAAGACGTGAGAAAAATTGATTACCTAATAGGGGACTATCGTTTTATGGTGCTCTACCAAAACGGGGATCAATATTAATCATGCCGAATATTGGGAGGTACCGTTATATGGGGTCTACCCTGATGCTTGGGTCAATATATGAATAATATTTAGTATGAATAATGTGTTATACAGTAAGAATCCAAAATATCAAATTATAGCCAATTCGGTTGAAATATATGTCGAAAATGCCTAAAAGTACCGAATATTGGGGTTACCGTTATATGGGATTGCCCTGAATCTTTGCAATACAATGTGCTATACAATGATAACCCAAAAAACTAAATTACGCCCAACTCGATTAAAAAAGTGTCAAAAATGCCCAAAATACTGAATATGAGGAGGTGCCGTTATATGGGGGCTACCCTGAAACTTAGGTCAATATTAATACTTGTTGATACGATCAAGTGCTATGCAATGAGAAACTGAAATACAAAATTACAGCTATGTTGTATTTACAATCTTTGTATGGGTACCGATATTTTCCATTTGAAATACCAAACATCCTAGGCATATTAGCAAAGTCAGTGAAAAATTAAATATTGCGATCTTTCTCCGGAGGATATAAAAATGGGGAGCTACACTTATTTGGGGGCTATAACCATTAACATAAATTTATAATTATACCCTTCACCACAGGCAAAAGGAATCGAGGTAGACACATGGTTCATTTTGAGAATATGCATAGAATCACTTTTTAAGTCGATTTATGCATGTCAGTCCGTCCGTCCGTCTGGTCGTCTGTCCGTCCGTCTGTCTGTCCATGTTTAATTGTAAACAAAGTACAGGTCGCATTTATGATCCGAATTGGATGAAATTTGGCATAGGTCACTTATTTGGCCCAAGGACGAACCCTATTGAAATTGGGAAAAATCGGTTCAGATTTAGATATAGCTCCCATATATATTTTCGTCCGATTTAATGTAAATGGTGCACCAAAGTCCATATATATCTTTCAATTTGCACGAAATTTGGCATAGCGTAATGAATTAGGTCTAGAATGATGTGTATTAAGTTTCCTGAAAATCGGTCCAGATTTAGATATAGCTCCCATATATATTTTCGACCGATTTAATGTAAATGGTGTACCAAAGTCCCTACATATCTTTCGATTTGCACGAAATTTGGCATAGCGTAATGAATTAGGTCTAGAATGATGTGTGTTAAGTTTCGTTAAAATCGGTCCATATATATATATATATCCGATTTAATGTAAATGGTCCAATCGACACAAATTTTTGAACGTACTGAAGTTACTATAACATAACGTGTGACAAGTTTAGTTGAAATCGGGTTAGATTTCGATATATATAGGTCCTTCAAAAATTCGACGTCCGTTAGGATTCATCTGTTGGATATACCCAAAGTGGTGATGGGTATCATATAGTCGGCCCCGTCCGACTTTACTACTTTCCTTACTGGTTTTCTGTAAAAATGTATGTCAATCATCAATAATCCTTTATACCAAATTACAGCCACATCGGTGGGAAAGTGTGGCTGAAGCCTTGGAAATAGGGAAACTGTGATGGTACCCTTGAACCGATAAAAGATAAAAACCCGAAAAAATCAATTCGGAGCTATTTAGGATAAAAAAGTTGCGTGTGACTCTTACGTGATTTTTTATACAAATGTTACTCAGCTTACAAATTTGCTTTGAATTACCAATCAATTTTGTATTGCAAAAGATTAATTGTCTTTACGAAGTTTATCTTCACTTCTCGCACATTATAGGGTTTATATCATCCTCTATATGGTCAAACAATTCCTCTGACTTCCCTCCGCTGTCCTAAGTCGTTTGCCATTTGATTTTGTTTAATTTTTCTCTGCTCTTCCGTTCGCCCAAATAGGCTCTCAATAAAATGCTGACCCGTTTAACAAATGAATTCCCTGACTTACTTACAGCTTTATCCATACTCTGTCTTGGGCTAATTTTCACATCCATTGAACTCTTTAATTCATGTGCGACTAAACCATTATCGGTCGTCTAGGAATTACCAATCAATTTTGTAACCCTAAAAAACCAAAATGAACGCAAATGTTACTTTTACAACCAAATTTATTTAGCGAAACCTTTAAACTCAGAGAGCAGGGTATTTAAATGTTATCTAAGTTGCCAATAAGAGTAATAAAATTTCAACGACAGTTTCGAATGGGATTCCATCGGGGTCTGAGCCACCTCTACATACTGAATGCTGGGTAAAAATTAGATACGCCCTTACTCCACAATAATGTTCGTTATGTATTTGTTTCTATGTATCCTTCAATCAGTACCCTCTGTTGGTGGATACTAAATAACTCGTAAGATTTGAGCTATTTAGGCCCGGTACCAATATTTTGTTTCCATTGCCAAAGACCATCTTCATTTTTATCCTATGCGGTAATATCCACTATTCCATTTAGATATCAACTGTGGATGTACCTTCTGATAGCTCACATTCTCTCCCGAATTACTGAAGTGGAAATCTTTAATATTTAAGCGATTCTCATCTAATGAAATATATTCAATATAATTTTTTCTCTTTTCTTATACCATATCTTCTAGTAATGATGCCTACACCCACATCGAAGTTATTTTAAGAGATGATTAATTGAAACCACTCTTTTGTATTTAAGTTCGTAATACTGTTCGACATTATCATTATCATCATCGTCATTATTGTTTCCTGCCATTGTATTTCATTGACGACCAGGTGTTTCCTATAATGCCATACCATGTACCTTTGTATTACATACTATTTAGGATTCTGTAGAAGTTTATAAAGTTCGACAAACTTTATTCATTTCTGAAGTTCGAAACGGGCTCACAAATTGTTTGTTGTTGTGTTTTTTTCTTTCTTTTCATTTCTCGAACAAATGATTACAAATTATTCTTTTTTTTGTGTTAGTTGTTTGTTTTATTTTTCAGCCTACGATTGATTGATTTATTTATTGCTTTTCGTCGTCTTTCCGTTATTGTTTCGTTTTGTTTTCTTAACGCAAATAAAATCGAACATATGAGACATGATTTGATATCGTAAAAATTAAAGTTTTTTGGAATTTAAGAAATTTATTGGAGATTATTACCTATCCCATGCGGTGGAGTGTATTAAAGCTTGTCATTCCGTTTGCAAAATCCTGGAAAAATTCAAATTGGAGACCCTATAAACTATACATATATTATTGATCAGTATTTTAAAGGTTGTAGCAGCGTTTTTTAAACGAAAATTAATTCTGAAGAAGAAATGTTAATGATTTTTGTTCTAGATATTTTGAGGTTCCTAAACTCTTTTTCCAACAGAATTTCGGATTGTTCGAGGTAGGTAAAACTAGAAAGCAAACGGTTTTCCCAAAACGTCTATGTTTTTAATTAACATCAATTAGAGCTCTCGTCCCGACAATATTCGCCAACCTGTGAGGTTGTACATTATTTTTTTTTTCACAGAAAATAAAACTATTTCTTATTTTTGGCCCCTAGCCTGGTAGATTTTCTGCCATTAGGCCAATATATTTGTTACCCATAAATACGACTTGATATATGACACACTATATAAAATCCCTGGACATCAGGTATTCTAACCGTCATATTGTTGCTTTCTGTCCTTTAGTGAACCTGCAATGTTTCACTGTGAACCTGCAATGTTTCACTGTACAGATCTTCAGCTCCTCTATATACACTTCCTAGCCTTCTGCTCGTCTGTAAATACACGACTATATATAGTTGCCTTCCGGCTCGTCTATATAGCCTCAATGCCCTTCAAGGTCCTCTATATAGGATCCCTGTCTTTCAACTTGTCTATAAGGTGATATTGATCTTCAATTCGTCAGTCTGCAGTCACCGGTCCTTAGATCGTCTACATGGAGTCCCAGAACTTCAACTCGTGTCATTGGTCTTCAATTCGTCTATCTGCAGTCACCGGTCCTTAGATCGTCTGCATGGAGTCCCAGAACTTCAACTCGTCGTAATAGACTTATGCCCTTCAAAAGACTGACTTCCTTGATGCTCGTCTACCTTTCTGCCCTCCCTGCACTTCAGTATGCCTATATGAAGTCAATTGTCATTTGAGCATCTACATGGAGCCACAGGCCTTTAGCTCGTCAATGTTGACCTCCTGCCCTTCAGCTCTTTTATAAGCTCCTTGTCATTCAACTCACCTATACAGACTCCATTCAGCTTGTCTACATAGCTTCCCTCCCATGCGGTTCGTCTATTAAGTCTCACTGCACTTCAGCTCATATTCAGAGAGCGTCTATGTATGCTCCCGGACGTTCAGCTCGTTTATATATATCCACTAGCCCTTCAGCTCGTCCATATAGAGTCACAGGCCCTTCAACTTCTTCATATGGGCACACTTGCCCTTCAGCTCGTCTATATGAACTCTCTGCTCTGCATCTCGTATACATTGACTCCGCGCCCTTCAGCTCGTCTATATCGACTCCCTTCTTATACCCTTCACCACACTGTGGTACGGGGTATTATGTCTTTGTGCATATGTTTGTAACAGGCAAAAGGAAACGAGATAGACAGATAGTTCCTTTTGAGAATATGCATAGAATCACTTTTTAAGTCGATTTATGCATGTCCGTCCGTCCGTCTGTATGTCCATATTAAATTGTGAACACAGTACAGGTCGCATTTATGATCCGAATTAGATGAAATTTGGCATAGGTCTCTTATTTGGCCCAAGGACGAACCCTGTTGAAATTGGGAAAAATCGGTTCAGATTTAGATATAGCTCCCATATATATTTTCGTCCGATTTTATGTAAATGGTGTACCAAAATCCCTATATATCTTTCGATTTGCACGAAATTTGGAACTGCGTACTTAATTAGGTCTAGAATGATTAGTGTTAAGTTTCCTGAAAATCGGTCCAGATTTAGATATAGCTCCCATATATATTTTCGTCCGATTTAAAGTAAATTGTGTACCCAAGTCTCCATATATCTTTCGATTTGCACGAAATTTCGCACAGCGTACTCAATTAGGTCTAGAATGATGTGTGTTAAGTTTCCTGAAAATCGGTCCAGATTTAAATATAGCTCCCATATATATTTTCTTCCGATTTTATTTAAATGGTGCACCAAAGTCCCTATATATCTTGAATTAGGTCTAGAATGATTTGTGTTAAGTTTCCTGAAAATCGGTCCAAATTTAGATATAGCTCTCATATATATTTTCTTCCGATTTGATGTAAATTGTGCACTTGTGTGTCCGATTGCCACACAATGTTGTACAATGAACTGTAGTTAATCTCTGCCAAGTCTCATTGAAATCGGTTCAGATTTTGATATAGGTTCTACATATATATTTTCGTCCGATTTAACGCCAAATTGACACAAATTTTGCACAGCGTACTGAAGTTAATACAACCTAGAGGATATAACGGATATAAATGCTTCAACAAGGTGGGTTCAATCGGCACAAAATATTGCACTACGTACTAAAGTTACTATAATATAAGAAGCTACCCTACATCTGAACAAATAAAAATTTAGTATAGGTGGCAGAATGACATGTTTATGGATCCATTTTCATGTTAATGGTCCTTCAAAAATTCTACGTCTGTTAGGATTCATCTGTCGAATATGTCAAAGTGGTGAAGGGTATCATATAGTCGGCCCCGTCCGACTTTACTACTTTCCTTACTGGTTATATATGACTCATTGGCCCCAGCTCCTCTATGTAAAGACTCACTTGCCCTCCAGTTGGTGTATATACCGGCCCGTCACCTCGTCTATGTAGACTCAGTTGCCCTTCAGCTCGTCTGTGTAGACTCATTGGCCCTTCAGCTCGTCTATATAGACTCACTGGCCCTTCAGCTTGTCTATATTGACTCCCTGCTCTGCAGCTCCTATACATTGACTCCCTGCCCTTCGTCTATATAACCCTGGCTCATTTACCTGTTTTATATGACTCACTGGCTCCCAGTTCCTCTTTGTAAAGACTCTCAAGCCCTGGCACGGTAGTACATATATTGACTCCCTGCTCTGCAGCTCCTATACATTGACTCCCTGCCCTTCGTCTATATAACCCTGGCTCATTTACCTGTTTTATATGACTCACTGGCTCCCAGTTCCAGGTTCTACATATATATTTTCGTCCGATTTAACGCCAAATTGACACAAATTTTGCACAGCGTACTGAAGTTAATACAACCTAGAGGATATAAAGGATATAAATGCTTCAACAAGGTGGGTTCAATCGGCACAAAATATTGCACTACGTACTAAAGTTACTATAATATAAGAAGCTACCCTACATCTGACCAAATAAAAATTTAGTATAGGTGGCAGAATGACATGTTTATGGATCCATTTTCATGTTAATGGTCCTTCAAAAATTCTACGTCTGTTAGGATTCATCTGTCGAATATGTCAAAGTGGTGAAGGGTATCATATAGTCGGCCCCGTCCGACTTTACTACTTTCCTTACTGGTTATATATGACTCATTGGCCCCAGCTCCTCTATGTAAAGACTCACTTGCCCTCCAGTTGGTGTATATACCGGCCCGTCACCTCGTCTATGTAGACTCAGTTGCCCTTCAGCTCGTCTGTGTAGACTCATTGGCCCTTCAGCTCGTCTATATAGACTCATTGGCCCTGGTCTGTTTATACACATTACCTATCTTTTCCCCTAGTTCGTCTATGTGGCCTCTATTTTTTATCGTCAATAAAGCATTATCTATATAAACTCCCTGATCTTTAGCTGCTGTCCTTGCAGCTCTTTAGAGAAACACTATAAAAATGTCCTTCCCTTCCGCTGATCTATTTTGATTCCATACCCTTCACATCGCCTATGACGTCTCAGATGTTGTATAAAGACAGCCTACCCTTCCGCTGGTCTATTTGAACTCCGTAGACTTCAGAACGACTATAAGGCCTCACAGGTCTATAAAGACTCACTAACATTTTAATTTTTAATAGCTTCTCTGACCTTCAGCTATAGTCTCCTGGACATTCAGGCCATCTATATAGACCATTGAGTCAGTGAGTTCAGCATGGGTGTATAAACTTATTGAATTTATACAGACCTTTTGATCTATGACTTTGTTAAATATATACCTTGATTTCTCTCTGCTTTGACCATTCGATTTTCTCTATTCTGTTCTTCCGGTCGCCTACACAGGTCCTCGATAATTTCTTTAGCACGTTTTAACAAATTAATCCCCTAACATACTTCACAGCTTCCAGCCAAAACTTCGTCTTGTGCTAATTTTCATATCCATTGAAATCTTTAATAAATGTTCGACTAAACCTTTACAGGTCGGCTAGGAATTACCAATCAATTTTGTATCGCAAAAAAAGAAAAACTTTTAGTTTCACTTTCACCACTCCACACGAAACCGAACGAAAATGTTACTTGAAAAATGAAATTTCTTTAACGAAACTTTTAAACACAGGGGACATTAGCCGACCAGTTCAAAAATTGCTGAGTTAACAACAGCCCATTCAATATATGGGGGCTGGAAGGCGGTTGAAACTTTTTTTAACACGGGCCCAAAAAAATAAGAGCAACAAAATTGATATCTGGAAACTTCAAGGATTTCCGTTACACAGGGTCTAGATGTGTGTGAGCGTGTGTGTGTGAGAGAACATGGGATGTTCGTATGTACCATCGCACAATAACTTTTCTGCTCCGTTCTTTGAAAAGTTGTTGTTGTTGTTACATACAGCCGTAGTCGGAGTATGGCTAACATGTATTAGTTACAGCTAAATTGAATTTATTGTTTAAGACTTTTACTTTTGCTTTAATCTTTGGGATCTCTGGGGGTTTTCTGTGTTTTTTTCTTCTTCTTCTTTTCATATCTTGCTGTTAAAGAAAACTTGGTCTTTGTTTTGAAATACATAAAAAAAATATAAGAACAACAAGGCGAACCTAAAAACAAAGTACTTTGTCTCAAACACTGACACAAACACAGCTCGATTCAAGTAGACTCTATTTGCTATGTTCCTAATATTGTTTTTGTAAAAATGAAAATAGCTCTCGATATCCTAGACCTAGTCATTCCGACAGTCAGCCACTTCAGCACCGGTTGGTAGTATATAGTTCAGGCACGGGCAGAGCATAAAAACTTCTGTTCTCGCGCACTTGTCTTTGTGTGTGAGTCAATGGTTTTTCAATTGGTTCACTTGAATGTGTGTGAGAGAATAGTGATACTTATTCTCGTGAGAGTACACGCGTGCGGTGCTTCGCCCGACTGTGATATAGTTTAACATACACTTGAAATAGGCCCAAAAGCACAGCAGCATCCGTCTACCCCCTACATAGGCACCAAAAACAGTCACGCACACACACACACATACGAATAATGGCTGACGTATTGTGTCAGTGGATAGATGCCATAAATCATTCAGCATTTGTTCAACATGCTGTCGCGTCTTTTTCTCTCTCTCTCTTTGTTTTTGTATGGGTAGGCCATGTTGCTGTCGCTGTGGTTGTTGTTGCAGTTGGCATTACTGGGTCAGAAACAGCACGAGGCTATATCAAATTTTTTCTCGTTCATTCGCTTTTTTCTCCTTTTTCAGAGAAAGAAATACAAAAAAACAGCGGCTCGACATTTTAAATCGAAAAAAATCCTTTAAACTTTTGAGTTTTACCAAATAATCCGGGTCTTAAATACGCGGCTTAAATGTGTTTTTCCTCGTTTGCTTCCATGTTTAATAACGAATAGCCGTGTATGGACTAAGGCCTGTAAAAACCAAAAAACTGAAGGCAAACGCATTCATTCATTCAAGGCAATGTCACCCACGCGAAAATTCCAAACTTTTGCGAGTCACTTACACGCACAGTCACATGCTTGCAGTGTAATGCAGAAGGATATCTGTGACATGTCTACATGCTGTAATCGCCAGACATATATACGCATGCAATGTCATAACATATCCCGATTACGTTTATTTATATGTCCATGGAGAGTCATGTGGTTTATATATGTTTCATAATTTGTATGGCATGTATGTCCACTTGGAACTATAATATGTTTGTTTGTGTGTGAGTGTGTGCTGATGTTGTATTGTGATATCCGCGAAAATGGTGTATATTACATGGAACTCTTTAAAACGAGAGCAAAATGTAGCTGAGTAAGGAAAAGAGTTAAAACTTTAATGTTGATTGGTTGGTTATAGGCAACAACTTCACATCGAAGAATATATAGTCTCAAATATCTTTTAGTCGACTGTAGAGACTAACCGGCCTTCAGTTGGGCTACATAGGCCCTCCTCCCTTCAGATTTATATATATAGGCTCACCTTTCCTACTAGTCTTTTTGAACTCCTTGCATCATACATTGGGCCATATTAATGTCTTCCATTTCGCTGGTCTGTTTTGGCCCTTCAGATTTCCATACTGACTCATCTGCCCTGTAGCTTATATACTAGAAACAGTAGTTCTCCAGGTCGTTTATACAGATTCATTGGTCCTTCGGCTCGTATATGAAAACTTATTAGTCTGTCAGCTCACCTATATGTCGACTCATTGGCCCTTCAGCTCGTCCATGTATATAGACTCACTGGCCCTTCACCACTTCAATTTATCTAAAATTCTCTGAGCTTAAGCCTTAAAGAATCCATGTTATGAACTACTTTAATATAAGCTCGAAATGTATATTAGTATTGATTAAACCGTACGACACGATTTTGGAGGTGAAAAATACAAAAACCCCAGAAGGAAGAATTCCCTACCAATGTTCGGAGATTTTAAATTTCTAGGAAAAAAATTTGAACCGAATATTCAGATAATTATTATTAGAAATCTAGTAAACAAATATTTTGAATATTGAACCAGACTATTATCAGTTTTATTTTCTGAATGTCCGGTTCAAAAATTAACAAGTGAAAAATATACCCTCCACCATAGTTATAGCCCATCTTCGAACTTGACCTGCCTGCAGACCAAAGGTGACTCTATGCAAAATTTTGGCTTTCTATCTTAATTCGCTAGAGTGATTAAAACAGACAGACGGACATGCTTAGATCGTCATAGAATTTTACGCTGATCAGAATATATATACTTTATAGGGTCGGAAATGATTATTTCGATGCGCTACAAACGGAAAAACAAATCTAATATAACCTCCATACTATGGTGGAGGGTATAAAAAAACAGTTTATTTTTTCTCGGAATTTATTGATATTTTTGACGTATTATCATATTTAACCACTTTGGTCTATGGCGAATTTTTCCTTCTTGGGTTTTCATATACTCAACATGGTCTTTCATTCCTAATAGGAATTTTCCATCCCCAGACTACGACCACGATTTTGTCGCACAGTGCCATTTTTTCAATCAGAGCCATTTTGGAGCCTAACTCTGGATGCCCTGAATCGTTTCCCGCTTCATGGATGTTTCTACACCTCTGTTATTTATTTTCGCCTTCCCAATGTGGAAGATGGACAGAATTGCCATTTAAGACTTCTCAAAGCATACCAAAAAATTGTGTTTTCTTCAATCTTCGTCCTGAGGAAGACTTTCCACCTTTTTTGTAGACCAAAGACTCCGAATAAGTTAAATTAAATGCTTGAATTAAATGTTTACCCGCTCAGTACTCATGAGTTGTCTTGAAGAAGATTATCTTATTGTGGGCCATATCGTTGACCTCTCTATAGACGTCTTTACTCATCTTGCAGAATGCTTCGAGCTCATCTCTATAGTACTTCATGGCTACCTTCATTAAAGATGGCGGCCCTCACTAGTGTTTTGTGCTCTACAGTGTGGACTTTCATGTTATGATTGTAAGACTTTGCAGAAGAATCCTCGTCGATGCTCGTCCTCTCTGTACTTTGTCGCCCTCTATCGATGGACGACCTGAACAGTCTCATTTGACTTCGGGTTGATTAGGTTTTCAGGTCAGACTACGGGAATCTGTTTTGATCTTCGCATGTTTGGTTTAAGTCTCGAGAGGCGTTTGCTACTTCCGAGAAATTGGAGAAAATATCAGGGTTATGGTTGGTTTGGACACTAGCCAATTTCCATGATTAGTTTCCTTTAAGAGTCGTAGGACTTACGTAAGACTTCGACGCCACGCTTGTCTTCCATGTACTAGAGTAATTTGTGTACCCCTGTGTCGATATATTACCGGAACAGTTTATTTTGTCTTTTTAGGATTTCAATTAGTTTCAGATGACGGGAAAGTGTTATTCGTAATTTTTGCATTTGTCAGGTCTTCCAGAGCCATACTCCTCTACGCTTTCGTGGAAGTAGACGGAATATCAGAGCTACTCTTTGCTACTACGAATTTACATTTCTGATTTCCCGATTCATACCCCAAAATTTTTGCTCCAGATTGTTGCTTCTTTTCAGTCATGCTCACTTCTTCCACAATATTATCGGTCTCTTAATCTTCAGATTTTGAGCTTGTCTTCGAAATTTTCTCTTCTTCAGCGGGGTTTAAACTTGCATATTGTCTGTGTGTGTTTTAGCGGATTCGACTTCCTTCGACTGTGGATACCAGGACACCCACATTCCACCATCTTATCTGCTTCAAAATTTTCCGAATCGGAGTTGGGGTTTCCGACTATATAGGAAGTTTATGTCGATATTGATTAAGCTTTATACTTAAATTAAGATCCATTCTTTTATATTATATACCATCTTTATTCGTAATAACGTCTTCTATGTTTGTTGTATATTCTAGAGGAACGCTCTCAAGATTCAGTTAGGGTCCGATGGGATTGCAAGTCTTAAACGTGTGTGTTTAACCTATCATTTTACTGCCAGTGTTACTGATTGTATAAGCCTAGTATGACTATCAATTTCCCTTTTCCGGCACATGATGTCGCCCCCGATAGACTGACAGACACCCCTCCATTCAGCTCGCCTATAAAGACGCCCTGACCTTATGTATTCCACCATTCGCAATGCAAATTTTCAAATGGTGTTCACAAATGTACTTCAAGTCTTATCCAGAATGCTTTATTTGTTTAAAATTCCGCAACCATTGTCATTCGGGGTTTTCATCACATTGTACGTTTTTTTAGGTTTGCAAATTTTCGATGGTATCCTGTTTCTCTTGTTATCATGTATGTATAATAATATGGCTCAGTGTCTGGACGTGCATTATTATAGCTTGTTAGACTAAAGTTATGTTGTTGTTTTCATTTAAAAAAATGTTTCCATTTCTAAAAGCGAATGCTGCTGCCAGAATATATTTTGTTGTTGTTGTTAGCCGCCATAGTCTAACGGTAGTCGGTCTAAGTTGAATTTCCTTTGCAGAGTCGTGAGTGACTATATGTGTGTGTGCTAATGAATGCACGCGGGGATATGCTTGTGTGTGTCTAGTAGAGGATGTGGTGTCGTTTGCCTATGGCAGTGTGGTTGTTTTGTTCCAAAATTTAATTTGTGTGGTTCTTTTCAGCTTGTTGCTGCCGTTGCTGTTGTTGTTTGGCACCTTTTTCTAGTAGCTTGCCAGCTATCCTTTAGGCGTATTATCTGCAAAAGACTAGTTGTTTGTACATAATTGCTTTCAAAAAACTGAACTATGCATAACTACTACTGGTTGATGTTATGTTGCTCGTATTAGTTATGAGCACGTTGTCCAAATAAATTAGGTTATCGCAGCAGTGTAGAGAATTAATTTGAAACTGTTGTATATTTCCGCTGGAGTGGTGTGGAGTGGTAATTTGGTAATGAAGCATTGGACAAATCTGTGTAGTTATATAGAGAATCATATTTGAGAGGGAGACTAATTGTTTTTCAATTTGAAGAAGCGAAGCAATGTTTGGGAGGAAATGGTAAGAAATTTGGAAAAATTAGAGATGTCTAAAACATAATTTTATTTTTTAGGAAGAGGTAAAGGTCTACCGCGATCAATCGAAGAAAATGAGCATTTTCAGTTAAATTTTTCATTCCCTTTATAACACATTTAAAGAATTACCGTTATATGTAATTCAAAATGTTTGGTTTCGGTCCCATATTACTTAACCCAGCCATTTTCGGTGCAAATATAATGTGGTCTGTATCTTCATCTCCCTAGCTCTTGCCATGTAAAAAATATATGTAGACAGGTTCTCTATATAAGGGATCCGTCCTATTTTAGGTATTTTCAAGGTATTTTCCAACCAAAGTATCTGTAATCTTCTTGGAGGGTGAAAACATCTTTGCAAAAAAAAAAAAAACGGTTCGAGAGAGGTCGGTTCATATATCATTTACAAATTTTCCGCCTTTGTGGAAAGAAGTGGACCGAAATGAGAAATGAAAAATCAAGACTCGTACAGGGCCGACTATTGTGCCCTGCATCACTTTGAGTACATACAAGTGGGGCTCATATACACAATATCCTGCCAATAGAACAGACTTAGCATCTTTGGAGGACCATTCAAAGGAATCGGAGGAAATTAAATTAAAATTGCAAATCTCTATCTTCATATTGCGAGCTCTATCCTGCTTTCAACCGACA
Organism: Musca vetustissima; assembly: GCF_032173495.1. Lineage (NCBI taxonomy): Eukaryota > Metazoa > Arthropoda > Insecta > Diptera > Muscidae > Musca > Musca vetustissima. The sequence goes on along the minus strand of NW_026886720.1, from coordinate 40,662 downwards.
TACTGGTGGATATGGCTAAATCGACAAACAATTTTATTCTAATCAAAAACATTTATACTTTATGAGGACACATGTTAATATGTCGAGGTGTTGCTAACGTAATGACAATACAATATACACTCCCCATTGTTATTATTATACCTTTCACCACACTGTGGTACAGGGTATTATGTTTTTGTGCATATGTTTGTAACAGCCAAAAGTAAACGAGATAGACCCATGGTACCTTTTGAGAATAAGCATAGAATCACTTTCTGAGTCGATTTATGCATGTCAGTCTGTCCGTCCATGTATTTTTGTGAACAAAGTACAGGTCGCATTTATGATCCGATTTGGATGAAATTTGGTAGATGTCAATTATTTGGCCCAAGAACGAACCCTATTGAAATTAGAGAAAATCGGTTCAGATTTAGATATAGCTCCCATATATAGTTTCGTCCGATTTTAGGTAAATGGTGCACCAAACTCCCAATATTGGTCCGATTGAGACAAAATTTTGCACAGAGTACTGAATTAGGTCTTGATTGATGCAGGTCAAGTTTTGTTTAAATCGGTTCAGATTTAGATATAGCTCCCATATATAGTTTCGTCTGATTTTAGGTAAATGGTACACCCAACTACCAATATTGGTCCGATAGAGACAACATTTGGCACGGAGTATTGAAGTAGGTCTAGATTTATATATGCCAAGTTTTGGTGAAATCGGTTCAGATATAGATATAGCTCCCATATATAATTTCGTCCGATTTTAGGCAAATGGTGCACCAAACTCCCAATATTGGTCCGATTGAGACAAAATTTAGCACAGAGTATTGAAGTAGGTCTAGATTTATATATATGCCAAGTTTTGGTGAAATCGGTTCAGATTTAGATATAGCTCCCATATATAGTTTCGTCCGATTTTAGGCAAATGGTGCACCAAACTCCCAATATTGGTTCGATTGAGACAACATTTGGCACAGAGTATTGAAGTAGGTCTAGATTTATATATGCCAAGTTTTGGTGAAATCGGTTCAGATTTAGATATAGCTCCCATATATATTTTCGTCCGATTTTAGGCAAATGGTGCACCAAACTCCCAATATTATTCCGATTGAGACAAACTTTTGCACAGAGTATTGAATTAGATCTTACTTGATACCTGTCAAGTTTTGTTAAAATCGGTTCAGATTTAGATATAGCTCCCATATATATTTTCGTCCGATTTTATGTAAATGGCGCACCGAGGAATCTATGTTTGTTCTATATTCACGAAATTTTGCAGCGTGTTGCGGCATTCCAAATTCTAGATGCCACGTTTGCTCAAAGACGTCTATTTATATATATATAAATATATATATATAGATGTTATACCTATTTGCCCGATGCTTGTTTCACAGATTTTTGTATCTGTATGTGTTGTTTTAATTTAGTTCAAATATCTGCAACTTCACGCTGTTAATATTGTATGACTATTCTATCTAAAGGATATTGTACATATGAGCATCTCTTGTATGTACTCAAATTGGTGAAGGGTATCATATAGTCCACCCCGTCCGACTTTTGAACTTTCCTTACTGGTTTTAATATATTTTCCAAATATATATATTTTTTATATCCTACACCATAGTATGGAGGGTATATTAATTTGTCATTCCGTTTGTAACTCATCGAAATATTCATTTCCGACCCTATAAAGTATATATATTCTTGATCAGGGTAAAATTCTAAGACGATCTAGCCATGTACGTCCGTCCGTCTGTTGTAATCACGCTATTTTCTGAAAGAATTGAGATAGGGTGCTGAAATTTTGCATAGATTTGTCTTTTGTCTGCAGGCAGGTCAAGTTCGAAAATGGGATATTTTGGTCCACGTTTAGGCATAGCTCCCATAAAACGGTACCCCTCAATTTTCGGTATTTTGCGGTTCTGAATGCGCTGAATTTTGGTGCACTGGGTTTCTATTGGCTACTAAATATCTCCACAAGAAATTATGAATATAGGTTCACTTTTTCTGGTAACGGTACCTCCTAATTTTCCGTATTTTTGGCGGTTTTGATCGTATTTTTTCACCGAGTTGGCTGTAATTTAGTATTTTTATTTCATAATAGGTACAAAATTTCTCCATAAAAAAATTATGAATATAGGTCAATTTTTTCAGATAGCCCCCATATAATGGTACCCCCCAATTTTCGGTATTTTGGGGTTCTTGAGCGCGTTTTTCAACCGAATTCGCTTAAATTTGCCACATTTGGTTTTTATTGGGTACTTAATGTCTCCACCAAAAATTATAAATATAGGTCAATTTTTTCTGGTAGCCCCCATATAGCGGTACCTCCCAATTTTCGGTATTTGGTACCAAATCTCACCACCAAAAATTATGAAAATAGGTCAATTTTTTCGGATAGCCCCCATATAAGGGTACCCCCCAATTTTCGGTATTTTGTGGTTCTTGAGCGCGTTTTTCTACCGAATTCGCTGTAATTTGGTACTTTGTAGTCGTATATGGTAACAAATCTCCCCATCAAAAATTATTAATATTTGCCCCCTTTTTGAGGTACTCCCCATATAACCCCCTTTTTATATTAAAATAGTTATCTAATTTGTTCCGCTTTTAGGGTTTGGTTCTAAGACTCTGTTGTAATCATTTCACCTGCGGAGGATATCAAGATAAAAAAAAACTATAACATAGGGTTCGATAATGAACTATATCTGAACTATAACCCGCGTTTAGGCCTAGCCCAGAGTTACCAGAAGGAGTGGACCGATATTCTCCAACTTCGAACTTGAACTAAGTTTGGAAGAAATAGTAATATGTGCAAAGCTTGGACGAAATTTTTCTGAAACAAATTTGGTCCAAAGAAACATGGGGTCTAGAACCAATATTTCGGTTTTTCAGAGTACACCCTCATTAGCCAAAAGGCTGAAGGTTTTATTATCCATTAACAATTTCTGAAATTTGTATTATGGTTTCATTATGGTTTACATAATCCGTTTTTAGAAATGTCGGTATATGTCCACTTCTTGGTATTTTCCCTATATTTTCATTTCTAGTACCTGTTAGAATATCTATGGTGGAGGGTATCCAAAGTTCGGCCCGGCCGAACTTAACGCTTTTTCACATGTTTAAATTTTAAATCTTCTCTTACTTTAATAAATATTAAAAAAAAACACTAAATTAAAAAGACGTCACAACATTTTTATTTGTAAATAATTCACAAAAACACTGTCTACCGTCATCTAATAAAAACCATTTTTTTTTATTTTGATAACCTTCTTACAAAATTTACAATGAAATGGCATTTAATAAAGTTTATTATCCATTAACAATTTCTGAAATTTGTATTATGGTTTCATTATGGTTTACATAATCGGTTTGTAGAAATGTCGTATATGTCCACTTTTTGGTATTTTCCCTATATTTTCATTTCACGTACCTGTCAGTATATCTATGGTGGAGGGTATCCAAAATTCGGCCCGGCCGAACTTAACGCTTTTTCACATGTTTAAATTTTAAATCTTCTCTTACTTTAATAAATATTTAAACAAAAGCACTAAATTAAATAGACGTCACAACATTTTTATTTATAAATAATTTACAAAAACACTGTCTATCGTCATCTAATAAAAACACATTTTTTGTATTTTGATAACCTTCTTACAAAATTTACAATGAAATGGCATTTAATAAAGTCACAACCTTCAACTGGGTCCCAAAATATTTTTGCCAAATTTTCCACTGTTCATCATTAGAAAAATGTTATGACCCCTGTCAGAACTGTGACGAAATCGAATGACAAAAGAAAACAAAAAGGAGCAACAAATGAAATTAAAACACATAACAATCGACTAGCTATTCGAATATTTATAAATCATGGCAACAATAGATCGATATTTAGGTCTTGTCATGTCCTCTCTTTTAGATTGAATTACAAATTAATTATTTACGTATTGGATGCCAAAAAAAGAAAAAATACAATCACATAACAATGATGAGATGAATAGGCCTTTTTCTCCTTTCGTCATCGATGGTTTCCATGTGAAATAAATAAATCAAAATGCTAAATGGTGATTGTGTTCTAAGTTGTTACTAATATGTACGTCATCTCTATTTCTGAATAATAAATTATGTCCATAAAAGAAATCACTCAATGGAAAAAATTGCCTGAATATATGATTGGTTATATACATATAAATATTTAATCTAAATATAATAGTGGGTAAGTGTGCAAAATGAGTAAGGTTTCCTATTTATGGCGTTGCTCAATACTGGACACAGATCCCATTTAAGCTTTTGGTTATGAACGATTTACGTCGCCAATATGGCATTTATTTTTGGAGGATTTCATATCGACGCCAACAGGTTTTTCTTTTGCAAATGGAAAACTTGAAGACATAATAGGGAAAACATGAAGTTGTATGAACCCACACATATATTTTGTGTAAATATTACGTGTATGCATTTATGCAAATACAAATGCGTTAGGGTATAGGAAACCATTTCAAGCTAACTAAACGCCTGTTATTATACATTGAATTCGGTTATATATAATATGGATATATGTAATACGGGATTTAACTGACATATCGTATTTCAATGATCTCCTCCTCCCTGAGGTGGATAGCATGTTAAATTTGTCACTCCGAAGGTAAAAGGATATTACCTTAAATCGGATGAAAATATATATGGGAGCTTTATCTAAATATATAGGGACTTTGGTGCACCATTTACATTAAATCGGACGAAAATATATATATATATATATATGGAGCTATAACCGATTTTCAGGAAACTTAACACACATCAGTCTAAACCTAATTCATTACGCTGTACCATATTTCGTGCCAATCGGAAGATATATAGGGACTTTGGTGCACCATTTACCTTAAATCGGACGAAAATATATATGGGAGCTATATCTAAATCTGAACCGATTTTCAAAAAACTTTACACACATCATTCTAGACCCAATTCATTACGCTTTGCCAAATTTCGTGCAATTAGAAAGATATATAGGGACTTTGGTGCACCATTTACCTTAAATCGGACGAAAATATATATGGGAGCTATATCTAAATATGAACCGATTTTCAGGAAACTTAACACACATCAGTCTAGACATAATGCATTACGCCGCGCCAAATTTCGTGTAAATCGAAAGATATATAGGGACTTTAGTGGCCCATTTACATTAAATCGGACGAATATATACATATATATGGGAGCTATATCTAAATCTGAACCGATTTTCAGGAAACAACACAAATCATTCTAGACCTAATTCATTACGCTGCGCCAAATTTCGTCCAAATCGAAAGATATATATAGGGACTTTGGTGCACCATTTACATTAAATCGGACAAAAATATATATGGGAGCTATATCTAAATCTGAACCGATTTTTCCCAATTTCAATAGGGTTCGTCCTTGGGCCAAATAAGTGAATTGTGCCAAATTTCATCCAAATCGGATCATAAAGGCGACCTGTACTTTGTTCACAAAAATACATGGTCGGACAGATGGACGGACAGACGGACGGACGGACGTACATGCGTAAATCGACTCAGAAAGTGATTCTATGCATATTCTCAAAAGGAACCATGGGTCTATCTCGATTCCTTTTGCCTGTTACAAACATGTGCACAAAGACATAATACCCTGCACCACAGTGTGGTGAAGGGTATAAAAAGTACTGGAACAGACCAATAGCAATTCAGGTTGTCGAAGGTAAACATATTTCTGGATAAAATGTTCAATGTAAGTTATTGTTCTAACATAATCCGTATTTAGACACATTCCCCATCCCAATTGGCTGTAATTTGGTATTTCGAGATGTGGAAGGTAAACTATAACCCTGGAGTAAATTTTCAATATAAGTCGTTGTTTTGACATAACTTTCATATAAAGGTCCCGTCCACTTTCCGTATTTCGAAGGTTTAAGCCTTTTTTATCTACATTCGTGGTCAGAATTTGTCATTTTGGATACCTAGTATCATCATAGAAAAATCCGGTATAATTTTCGAAATATATAATTCCCAGCTTAATTAACCAATATTTGAGGTAAATTAAATGCACACCAAAATGTGGAGGGTCATTCAAATGGGCACCACGAGCACGCCTACATTATCATATCCTTTGCATGAGATTGTCCATAAACAAATCGCAAAGGCACTGTGCTAAGTGACTACTTCTATATATTAGAACCATAAACAGCATCAACCTGTCGTACATTGGGTCTCAGGAGTCAGAATATTTGTCGCTGGAATTCCACATGGTGTTCATATACCCCGTATACACCCAAAGTTCTGTGGGTATAATATTGTAATATTATTTGCAACATTCTCCTTTGCCCCTTCCTTAGTGGTTTATTTTCTTCTCCTTCTGTAACCTCTATCTCATTCAACGGATATTATGAAACGCCATCCACGCTGACTTTCCGTTTTAATTATTGTGTTACAATTATGAATTTGCTGACCAACTACTTAAGGCATTAACCACACTTAACTATGTAATTGCTTAGGACATTTCATATAACTTTTCTATGGCATTCCATAGTTGTCTTCATAGTTTGTTAGGAATTGCAAAATTATGCATTTTTAATTTTCTCTCCACTATAAAGTGAAGGGTGTGTTACATCTACCATTTGGTTTGACATTAGTATTAACTACATAGGAATGTAAAATATTTAGTCTTTAGAATGAATAGATATAAGAATACATACAGAAATAGGTAAGTATTTGCTGGCCCATCTTGATACAAACGGTTGAAAATCGATCAATCTGAAATAATTTGAACAAAACGTAGCATAACTGTACATATGGTGCACTATCTTAATAAAATCCGTTGAAAATGTATAGTAACTATAGTAAAATTTGAATCCATACATGCCATTCTTGGTTAATTTAGGTACGCTCTGCAGAATTTCGTTGCGATAGGATAAACATCAATTTAGATTAAATAACCGGTAAGCTCTACAATCGGACACTTTATATAGGAGTTACATGTAAATCTGCAGCACTTTTCTCCAACTTCAATAGGGTTCTACCTTGAGTCCTTGGGGTGTGACAAATTTTAAAAAAAATACATAGACAGACAGAAGTGCGAAAAACAAAAAATTAACTCAAAAGTAACTATATGTCTATTATGCTTCATTCTGTGTCTATCATTCACAAACTTGTCCACAAATCTGGTGTGGTATTGGGTATACAAATAAACAAGAAAAAAGTATCACTCGGTTTTGCCAATAGAGGTGTACCACAGTTTAAGACATATCTTCACATCGGTGAAGTACTAGAGATTATGGTCCTACAGGTTTTTACCAAAACGGATACTCCAATTGCTTGCCAACATTTGGAATGTGCGTGTTTAACAAATTTTCCAAATGTCGACCGTTTGGTGGAGGTACTACCAAGAGTGGCCCCATAAGATCTATCATTAAACATTTATAAAGGCTCGGTTTTGCCAATAGAGGTGTACCACAGTTTAAGACATATCTTCACATCGGTGAAGTACTAGAGATTATGGTCCTACAGGTTTTTACCAAAACGGATACTCCAATTGCTTGCCAACATTTGGAATGTGCGTGTTTAACAAATTTTCCAAATGTCGACCGTTTGGTGGAGGTACTACCAAGAGTGGGCCCATAAAATTATAACATTTATAAAGGCTCGATTACTCCGTCACATTATATTAAAACATTAACTTTCAGCTTAATTTTGAGGGAGGCGCGAGATGGAATGAACCCATATTTCCTATCTGCGAACTTAATCTTACTTTGGAGAAAATATTACGCCGTGAATGTTTGGATAAAATTGATCATTCCTCTCCAGGGGGTTTGTAAATCGACTCCAAATTGCATGAAACGGAAGAAATTTGGGGTTTATAACCCCAAATGTGGGGTGTGTCTTCTCGACACATTTAAGCCCCACGATTTAAATTTTTTTGGGGTTCTCAAACGAAAGACAAATGAACGTGCATTATATTAAAGTCTTGCTACTTTGCACAAAGCAAGTCTGGCTCTGGTATGAACTACGGTTATTATGATCGTCTCCCTTAAACCCTATACAGAGTTACATCAATGTAACTGTTACATCAATGTAACGAACGATCCTTCTGATCAATATATTAGGCTGAGGTTTTCGAAACTTTTCGATGAACTAACAAGAGAGGAAGAATCATTGTGCCCCATTATAATGCGACCCCTTACGCTCCAGATCAAACAACCGTCTTTTTGACAGATCAAAACGTGGAATTGATGGGCCATCCGCCGTATAGCCTTGGCTTAACGGCCAATGACTTATTTTTATTCACGCACATCAAGGCAAGGTGTGTTGTTAACGATATACATCGTCAGAGATGTTTCGGAAGCATTTAAAAATTGTGTCTCGAGGTGCATCAACCGGAATGGAAAAACGGGATCCGCAATTTGTTGGAGTGTATAAATTTGGCTAGAGAATACAATTTTCAATAAAAAAAATCTTAGGCAGAAACCCCTATAGTAGCACTTTTGTATGTGGTTTCTTCCAATGTTTTATGGGGTTTAAGTTTTTTACATTGTTATAATATGTTCGGGAGTTATCAGATGTACAGGGCTGCCCATATTCGACGGATCCATGTTTTTTTAAATCAAAGAAAAAAATAAAAATTTGGCGGTTGGCAATGTTAATCATTTAATTTGTTCAAAGTAGATTTGTTTACATCAATTTTTGAATATGAAATCTCTCAAATGGCCGCCTTTGGCGTTGATGACGGATTGTGCTCTCTTTGCTGCATTTTCCATCGTTTTTGCCAACATTTCGGCCGGAATAGCGGCTATCTCTTCACGAATATTGTCCTTGAGCTCTTCTACGGTCCTTGGCTTCTTAACGTAAACCTTTGACTTTAAATATCCCCACAAGAAGAAGTCAGGCGGCGTCAAATCGGGCGAACGCGGTGGCCAGTCCAAATCACCACTTTTCGACATCAAACGGCCCGGAAACAAATTCTTCAGAAAATCGATTGTTATGCGACTTGTGTGCGGTGGAGCGCCGTCGTGTTGAAACCAGAACTGCCTCATACGCTTTCGACGAATAATTGGCATCACAAAATTGGTCATCATGTCGCGATAACAGCATGGCCATTTTCATTTTGGAAGAAAAACGGCCCAATGACCGTTTTCGCACTAACGCCGCACCAAACTGTGACTTTTTCGTCATGAAGAGGCACTTCTTGAATCTCCTGAGGATTTTCAGTGGCGTAAAAACGGCAATTTTGCTTATTTACGGTCCCATTCAATGTGAAATGGGCTTCATCGGACATGATAATTTTGTTCCAAAATTCCTCGTCATCTTCGGCCATTTCGATGACTATTTGGGCCCATTCCAATCGACGAGGCTTGTCCGCAGGTAACATTCTTTGCGTCAATTGAATTTTGTACGGGAACAAATGCAAATCAATGCGAATAATCCGCTGTAAAGTGGACCGAGCCATGCCCAACTGCTGAGAACGGTGTTCTTGGGATGTTCTTGGGGACCTCTCAACACTGGCTCGTACGACAGCGATATTCTCGGCCGATCGCCTTGGTCGACTTTTATATGGCCTCTTCGGATTAGAAAGAGCCTTACCAGTCGAAAATTTTTCGTATAAACGCTTAATGGTGTTCTTAGAAGGCGCACTTCACATTTTTTAATGTTTTCACAATTGACTTCTTCTGTTGAATGTAAATTTCAACTATTTCAGAGTGCTCGCGTTGCGTGTATTGGTTCATGGTAAAAATCCGCTTCAAACGCGGTATGACATTAAGCGATGTGACATCTCTGTCAAAAGTTATGGCGTTGCCAGATGGGTCCGTCGAATATGGGCAACCCTGTATGAACCTACATATTCGATAGTTGATCTAACTATATATATATATATATATTAAGGGGCCAAATCTGAACCAATCTACTATATATTATTTAACCTGTGAGACAAAATCAGGGGATGTAAGACCTTGGCGAGTATGAAAATACCCGAGAAGCAAAAATTCGCCATCGGTCAAAGTACGGAGATATGGCGTGTTCATTTTTTTGTGACTATTATGCCTGGAGAGATAGCTTACTTACCCTATATGTATGTATTTCAATAAATTCCTTATTATGTAGAAACATATATAGGAATGTATAATACGCCTATAAAATAAATTTCGAGGGCTTTTTTACTCAATAGAAATTCTTCACCCCTGAGACATTGGTACCAAATGAGAACTGAAAATGTCAAATTGCAGTTAATTATGTTAACAATTCACCCAAAAGATCAAAATACAGGACATTTTGGGGGGAACCATTATATGGAGGCGACTCCAAAGCGTGAACCAATATATCCGTCATTGACCTGTCCTTAAACAAATGTCGAGTCTTTATATCTTGATTACTTCGGAAGTTACCGTGATTACCATAGATGGGTGGATAAATATACTCAGAATTTTATGTGGTCGGAAAAGGAATTTTCGATGAGTTGCTAACGGAATAAATGGAATATCCTATTATGGTAAATTGTATAAAAATCCGGGAATTATCGTTGATTGCAATACCTCTATTTCCATTACCGAGTAGCGATTAAACCGTAAACCCCCACACCATTATAATATTTAAAATATTCCTTTATACTAGATAAAATCATAAACTAATTACCACTTAATGATACCGAATACAAAATCCATTCCATTATTATTTTGTATCCTTGTTAATAATTATGAAAATTATATCAAAATTTCCCACATAAAGTCAAATGTTTCCCCCGATATTTTGTTTAACCTTTTTTAATTGCTACACTTTTTGCTTTGGGTAATTTTTTATTCGTATAAATATTTAAATTGAGCGAAAATAATAGACATTCAAAATGTGTTTAGCTTGTTCGAAGTATGAAAATTAGAAACCATCAAATGTCTATTTATACAAAGAAGTTTGTTTTCCTGATTTGTTTTTCATTCACCCCAGAAAAAAGGATGAATGTATTTCGACCCGACCCTACCCAAGTGAGAGTGTCCCTTTTTTAAGACGTTAGCCTTTTTTGCTGTTTCTTTTTCTCTATCTTTCCTTCATTTTCCATTTAATAAACAATTGTGGTCGTTGTGCTGTTGTTCTATTTTTTGTTTTATTATGTTTTAAGTTGGCGTTTTATCGTTGTTGTTTTCTCCAGCAATTGACTTTTTTTCTTACTACACTGACTTTGATTTAGCTTAAGCCCATTTTTTACACTTCCCTTTTGCCACCCAACCCTGCGGGTAGGGTCTCCATTTGGCAAAAGCCGTGAAGATTACTCTTTGTTTCTGTATTTCACTTGTTTCTTCTTTTGTTTTTCGTTTTTTTTTTGAGAAAAAGGTCTTATTTGAATTTGTCACAGTTTTTTCCAATTTTCTTTTACGTTTTGTCTTCCATTTTATTATCAATTGCCACCATTTGTTTCTGAAGGTGTTAAGGTATAACAATGAAAATAACTGCCTGTCAAAGAAGTTTCCTAGTTTGTTGTGACTTTACAATTTTTTCTATTGGGCTGAGTGTGACTGCATGTTGGGGGGCAGGGGAGTGGAATGGTTGTTCATAAACACACACTCTAACTGTCAAAGTGGCTTTGAGCCGGAAGAAATTGCTAGTAAAAGTATTATGCCAATTTATTTGGTAAAAACATGAATAGAATTTCACTTTTCAGTCAATGGATTTGTGTCATTTGTTGCTCGGCTCGCAGTCGTCGTTAGTGTGCCAAATGACGATACAAAATTCAACTTTACAACCACTGCAACCACCACAACCTTTATCAAATTTGTAGGTTTGATTGTGGTTTTGTTTGGCGGTTTTTATTAGCTATGTTAACAACATGTGGCGTATAAGTGATAAACTTGTGCAAATCCACCACAAACATTACGTATACGTTTCTGGTGTGTGTGTGTGTGTTTGATTGTGTCTAAAATGAATGAAATTTGACATTGATTGGATTTGGTAGAATTTGACGAGAAATATTTAAATATGATTAACATCTGTTATTTTTACCAAAGTTCAAAAATTGCAACTAATCAATCGTTTCGATATCCACTAGACAATATAAAGCCTATAAATCTTAAGGACTTGGATTTATTTTTATGTATCACACAATTCAATTTTATGTTTGAGAAGGAGTCGAACACGTTATCATATAAATCCCAATTCTGTTAGAAATATTTATACCCTACACAACTATGTTGCCAGGGTATTATAGCTTTGTGCAGCCCCAAAAGTTTGTAACGCCGCGAAATATTGGTCCTAGACCCACCTTTAAGTATACCGATCGTCATATCTCGACTAGCTGAGTCGATCTAGACATGTGTGTCCGTCCGTCCCTCTGTCCATTATAATTTGTAAACACGATACAGGCCACAGTTATGGACCAATCTTTACGAAATTTTGCATGTAGGATGGATTCTGGCCAATGAAGACCCCTATTGTTTTTCGGAAAGATCGGTTAATATTAAGGGGTTGAAATGGACCAAATACTAAATTTTTGTCGGTTTTTTTGGTCGCTCCAGAGGCCGCAATAATGGCCCGAACATCGTGAAATTTTTGCATGGAGAAGGGGATCGGGCCAAAGAATAGGCATGCCTGTTTTGATAAAGATTGGTCAATATTTAGCGGGACAAATGGACCCTGACTTTTGTGTGAAAAAATACAAAATTTGTATTCTATAGCGTATATATTTACCCCAGAATGACATAGACCCGAGAAGTTGATATTATATCCAAGAGGAGTGGTTGATCTTTAAATTAATACCAATTTTATTGTTGTATGTGCTCGGATGTGGGAGTTACACCTGAATATTTACAGGTATCTCCGTATCCGTATATCACCCATTATCACTCTAGAGAGCGGAACTATAGCGCTGATCGCTTTGAAATGTTCCATAAGGTTCCAGTTATGGTCAAGGACAACGCCTATAATTTTCGGTGATGATCAGATAATAATTTTGGAATGAAGTGGACCGAAAACTTAATTTGTTTGTGTTTTTTTCGAGTCGATATATAGACCACAAATGAAAGCCGAACATCACAACACAACCCATGGTGAAGGGAATGTGGACAATAGCTGTACTGAATACGTAATATTTGGAAAATATGTCAGTATGAGGAAGAGGTGCTGTTTACCTCTAATCGGGCAAGAGGATGCCAATATCACGAAATATTGCCCAGGCTCGGAATAAACATCCACAAAAAATTTGAGTTCCATGGTAGTTGTGTATCGTATCGTATGGTCGGCCCCGTCCGACTATATTGCTCCGCTCACTGGTTTTATGATATGTTCATAAAATCATTTTTTTTTGTTTTTTTATAAAATCCCAATTTTTTATTCGTCATTGATTCCAAATTTCCACATAGGATTCGATAGCAAACCCATTGATAATAGAGAAAACAACAAACTAGTTACAACAAGTGTTTATGTTCGACCAGGCCGCACTTTGTATATCCTTCATCAAATGGAGTACATTCAATATCCTTAAATCGGTTGGAACCCTTTTTCTATGGGGACAATATTATTGCATTATATGATAGTAAGTTGTCACTGCTCTCAAAAAATAATGTTTCACATTACAGACACTCATGAGGGAAAGCAATGGTAGGAACTTCAACATAGCGCAAATTTAACAGGATATAGGTATTAGTGTTATTTAACACGTTGACGGGCAGTAGAAACAAGTGAAATTCGAAAACATGACACTAGGCTTCTACTTGTACGCTGGTAAATGCACATTTGTGCTGCTACAGCCGTCATGTCACATAGTGAACTTGAACTTGACGGCTATAGACGCAACTGTCCGTCAACGTGTTAAAATGTTAACCTATGTAACATAATTTCTGGAAAGACTTTTTTAAATTCATCAAGAATCCCATAGGCCAATACAATCTTTACTAATATCGAAAATCTTGCAGAACCATTATATAGGACCTATATCAAAACTTTGACCTATATAAACCAGGACGGGGTCGACCATACGATACCCTACACAACTACCTCGGAACACTGACTTTCGGCGGATGTTTATTCCGAACCTGGGCAATATTTCGTGACATTTGTACCCTCTTGCCTGATTAGTCGAAAATTATAGGCGTTGTCCTTGACCATAACTAAAACCTCAAGGAACATTTCCAAGCGGTCAGCGTTATATTTCCGCCATCTATTGTGGTAATGGGTTACTAAAAAAATATCTGAATACGTAGATACCTTTAAATATTTAAGTGTAACTCCCACATCAGAGTATATACGACAATATAATTGATATCAATTTAAAGGTCAACCACTCCTCTTGGATATACTATCAACTTCTCGTCTATGTCCTTCAGGGGTAAATATATACACTACAGAATAAAAATGTTGTCATTTTTCACAAGAAAGTCAGGGTCCAGTTGACACGCTAAATATTGAATCACAATTTTTTTGTATTATTTTTTTATATGCGTTTCAATTTCAGACTTTCCACTGAAAAGAAACAAGTAATACCATTATGGGTGTACCTTAATATAGGGCGGTTACCTGGAAACTTGGGCCAATATTGAATACTAGCATGTGCCCGCTACTTCGATAGCGAATGTGGGAGATATTAAGACATGTTTTAACATATTATTTTATTCTACCAAAAAAATGCAAATGTCAGAAAAACTAAGCAATTCACTCATTAATATCGACCACAATTCAAATTGTACAAAATCTAGTACGTACTAGTACCAATTTCCAAAACTTCGTACATACCCCTCCACAATGATCCTAAATCAAAATTTCAGGATTCCAACGCTTTCGCTTCACCCACACTTTAAATTGTACCAAATTTAGTACACATTAGTACAAAATGTCTAAAACTTTCTACATATCACAACTTACTCCCCAACAGTGATCCTGCTTTCAAATTTCATGATTGAATTACTATTGATTCACCTAAAATTCAAATTGTACCAAATTTAGTACCATTTAGTACCTATAAGTATTAATTTCTTGAACTGAATCCTGAATCCTAATCCTGCTCCCCTACAGTAATCCTGACTCCAATTTCATGGTTCCGGCTCTATCGGTTCACACAAATCAAAATTGTACCAATTATAGCACGATTTAGTATTTTTCGTACACATATGGAAACCAGTGAGCGGAGCAGTATAGTCGGACGGGGCCGACCATACGATACCCTACACAACTACCACGAACTCTAACTTTCTGAGGATGTTTATTCCGAGTCTGAGTAATATTTCCTGATATTTGCCCCCTCTTGTACAGTCCTTCTAATTACTTGTCCAGATTACCTTCACGGTGGGTGTGTTGTGATTTTCGGATTATACTCTACTCGAAAACACACAAAAAATTATGTTTTCGGTCCATTTCATCCCAAAATTTTAATCTGATCATCACCGCAAAATTGTAGGCGTTGTTCTTGACCATAACTGGAACTTCATGAAAAATTTCAAAGCCATCAGCGCGATATTTCTCCCTTTAATGTGGTAATGGATTACTAAATAATATCTGAATACGTAAGCACATGTAAATATTTGACTGTAACTCCCACATCTGAGTAGATACATCACTATATTTGGTATCAATTTAAAGGTCAACCACTCCTCTTGGATATGTTATCAACTCCTGGGGTCTACATCCTCCAGGAGTAAATATATATGCCATATAATACAAATTTTGTCATTTTTCACACAAAAGTCAGGGTCCATTTGACCCGCTAAATATTGACCGATCTTTATAAAAACATGCATGCTTATTCTCTGACCCGATCCCCTTCTCCATGCAAAAATTCACGGTGTTTGGGCCATAATTGCGGCCTCTGGAGCGACCAGAGAAACCGACAAAAATTTAGTATTTGGTCCATTTCACCCCCTAAATATTAACCGATCTTTTCCAAAAACAATAGGGGTCTTCATTGGCCAGAACCCATCCTACATGCAAAATTTCGTGAAGATTGGTCCATAACTGTGGCCTGTATCGTGTTTACAAATTATAATGGACAGACGGACGGACGGACGGACACACATGTCTAGATCGACTCAGCTAGTCGAGATATGACGATCGGTATACTTAAAGGTGGGTCTAGGACCAATATTTCGCGGCGTTACAAACATTTGGGGCTGCACAAAGCTATAATACCCTGACAACATAGTTGTGTAGGGTATAAAAATAAGTTTTCGGTCCACTTCATTCCAAAATTAATATTTGATCATCACCGAAAATTATAGGCGTTGTCCTTGACCATAGCTGGAAGCTCATGGAACATTTCAAAGCGATCAGCACTATATTTCCGCCTTCCAGTATGGTAATGGGTTACTAAATAATATACGTATACGGAGATACCTGTAAATATTTGGGTGTAACTCCCACATCCGAGCACATACAACAATATAATTGGTATTAATTTAAAGGTCAACCACTCCTCGTGGATATAAAATCAACTTCTCGGGTCTATGTCCTTCAGTGGTAAATATATACGCTATATAATACAAATTTTGTCATTTTTCACACAAAAGTCAGGGTCCATTTGACCCGCTAAATATTGACCGATCCTTATCAAAACATGCATGCTTATTCTTTGGCCCGATCCCCTTCTCCATGCAAAATTTCAAGATGTTCGAGCCATTATTGCGGCCTCTGGAGCGACCAGAAAAACCGACAAAAATTTAGTATTTGGTCCATTTCATCCCCTAAATATTAACCGATCTTTCCCAAAAACAATAGGGGTCTTCATTGGCCAGAACCCATCCTACATGCAAAATTTCGTGAAGATTGGTCCATAACTGTGGCCTGTATCGTGTTTACAAATTATAATGGACAGACGGACGGACGGACGGACGGACGGACGGACACACATGTCTAGATCGACTCAGCTAGTCGAGATATGACGATCGGTATACTTAAAGGTGGGTCTAGGACCAATATTTCGCGGCGTTACAAACTTTTGGGGCTGCACAAAGCTATAATACCCTGACAACATAGTTGTGTAGGGTATAAAAATCAAAACTACGTATATATCCCAAAATATCGAAGTTTTGGTGTAGTGTTCCCTAAAAAGTGAACAAATATTTGTCACGTTTAGTAGGAAGATTTGAAACCCCATGAGAAGCCTTAAAATTGAATTAGGGGCCATTCGATTAATACACGTGCCCAAAACCCCAAATAAACTCAATAATAGGGGTTTCCATTATTTGGGGGCTAGCCGAAAACATTGGTCAATGTTGATTATATGTTGCTCATTTGCTGCAAGACAGGCATAAGTCAAAAAAGCGATTTTGCAGAAAATGCGTTTTAAGTTTTCAATTTACTCACACTTTATATGGGACAGAGGAACTTGTACAGAGTGTGTGAAAGATATTCAAATGAATTTTTTACACAACATGAAGTTATTATAGCGAACAATCGCGCATCCTTAACCCGAAAATCACGTTTTTTGAGTTATGCCTCCCTTGCAGCAAATGAGCGATATGATCACTTTCGGTACGGAGATTTGATGCCCCATGGGAATTAATAATAATAAATTACAGACAATTCGGTAGAAAACATCAGTAAGAAAAACGTAGTAAAATCGGACGGGCCGACTATATCATAACCTTCACCGCTTTGAGTATATTCAACAGATGCATCCAACAGACGTCGCATTTTTGAAGGACCATTAACATGGAATTGGTTGAACTCAAGTACATGATCTTTACCATCCCATTCTGCAACCTATGGTACACAGACGACTCTAAATATACCCGAATGAAATTAAATGTAGCATAGGTTGCAGAAAGCCATGTGTATGTATTGATTTTAGTCGGTTCACTTTTAGATAAAGATCGCATATTTAAGTTCGCTCAATTTCATCTCAATATTTCTTCGAGGGAACATTGACACGCAATTGTATCCTTACAATATGTATTATACAATATACCCAATGTGGTGAGGGGTACCATATAATCGGCCCAGTCCGACTTTACTACTTTCCTTACTGGTTTTTGTATAGCATATTGACTTTTGTCTAGGATGATGTGAGTTGTGTGTTCATTGAGATTTGCTCATATTTAGATAACTGTGTTTTTTGTTTTTTTGAGTTGAGGGACTTTGAAAGACCTGCCTTCCTCGCCGTGGTGTACCATCGACATCAAACTTGCCTGATGGAAATTTTGCCAACCAGTTCTGGCACTGACGTATTGTTAACAAAACACGCCTTCTCCTGAAGTATAAAAGTAAAATATGACGAAAATCCTGCTTACTGCTCTTCATATTTAAAAGTGCATTATCCAAAAACTACTGCGTACTTTTTCACACACAAGCCTTGTAATTTTAGCTCTGAAAACAGTTATGCGGCTTCAGTGTGAAGTTAGTTTCCAAAAACGTAATTAAGTCCTCTGACGGGAAAAACGAAATTAATTTCCCAAGAATCCAATACATAGAGTGATATTCGTGAATGTCCAATGAAATGGACAAAGCAGGGATTTCTATATCTTCTCTGTTTCGAGTCCTTGTAAGTTTGTTAGTTTTTATTTTTATATTCTTCACCACACTGTGGTACAGGGTATTATGTCTTTGTACATATGTTTGTAACAGGCAAAAATAATCGAGATAGACCCATGGTTCCTTTTGAAAATATGCATTGAATCACTTTCTGAGTCGATTTACGCATGTCCATACAGGTCGCATTTATTATCCGATTTGAATGAAATTGGAGAAAATCGGTTCAGATTTAGGTGTAGCTCCCATATATAGTTTCGTCCGATTTTAGGTAAATGATGCACCAAACTTCCAATATTTGTCCGATTGAGACAAAATTTTGCACAGAGTACTGAATTAGGTCTAGATTGAAAATGCCAAGTTTTGTTGAAATCGGTTCAGATTCAGATATAGCTCCCATATATAGTTCGTCCGATTTTAGTCAAATGGTGCACCAAACTCCCAATATTTATCAGATTGAGACAAAATTTTGCACATAGTATTGAATTAGGTCTGGATTGATGTATGCGAAGTTTTTATATCCTACACAACTATGTTGTCAGGGTATTATAGCTTTATGCAGTCCCGAGAGCTTGTAACGCCGCTAGACCCACCTTTAAGTATACCGATCGTCATATATTGACTAGCTGAGTCGATCTGGACATGTGTGTCCGTCCGTCCGTCTGTCCATTATAATTTGTAAACACGATACAAGCCACAGTTATGGACCAATATTCACGAAATTTTGCGTGTAGAATGGACTCTGGCCAATGAAGACCACTATTGCTTTTGGTAAAGATCGGTTAATATTTAGGGGATGAAATGGAACAAAAACTTTATTTTTGTCTGATTTTTGGTCGCTCCATAGGCCGCAATTATGGCCCAAATCGCGAATATTTACATGGAGAAGGGGATCGGACCAAAGAACAAGCATGCCTGTATTTGTAAAGATCGGTCAATGTTTAGCGGGTCAAATAGATCCTGACTTTTGTGTGAAAAATGTGTATTCTATAGCGTATATATTTACTCCTGAAGTACATAGACCCGAGAAGTTGAAAGTATATCCAAGAGGAGTGGTTGGCCTTTAAATTGATGCCAATTATATTGTCCTATGTACTCGGATGTGGATGAGTTAGACTTAAATATTTACAGGTGCTAACGTATTCATATATTATTTAGTAACCCATTACCACACCAGAGGGCGGAAATATAGCGATGATCACTTTGAAATGTTCCATGAGGTTCCAGTTATGGTCAAGGACAATGCCTATAATTTTCGCTGATGATCAGATAATAATTTTGGGATGAAGTGCACCGACAACTTAATTTTTTATGTCTTTTTCGAGTCGATCTATAGGCCACAATTGAAATATGGACAAGTAAGTAGAAGGCTGTACAGAATATTAGTGATATTAGGAAAATTTGTCAGTGTAAGGAAGAGGTGCTGTTAACCTCTAATCGGGCAACAGGGTGTAGATATCACGAAATATTGCCGCAGAATGTTATAGTTCCGTGGTAGTTGTGTAGGCTATCGTATGGTTGGGCCCGTTCGACTATACGGCTCCGCTCACTGGTTTTGAAATCGGTTCAGATTTAGGTATAGCTCCCATAAATAGTTTCGTCCGATATTAGGTAAATGGTGCACCAAGCTCCCAATATTTATCAGATTGAGACAAAATTTTGCACAAAGTATTGAATCTGGGCCTCAATACTCTGTACAAAATTTTGTGATGTACGTCAAGTTTTTTTGTTGATGTATGTCAAGTTTTCTTGGAATCGGTTCAGATTTAGATATGGCTCCCATATATAGTTTCGTCCGATTTTATGAAAATGGTGCACCAAACTCCCAATATTTATCAGACAAAATTTTGCACAGAGTATTGAATTAGGCCCAGATTGATGTATGTCAAGTTTTCTTGGAATCGGTACATTTTGGGAAATAGCTCCCAAATATATTGTTACGAATATAAATTTGGATTTAAGTTACTTTAGATGAATTCCGTTAATTTAAGAATTTGAATTGTAACGTAAATTTCTACTACGCAGTTTATTCGAATAACTTCACAACAACAACTACTGTATAGATTTTTCTACATCCTTCCATTTCCTCTTCCATTTTCTATTTTGTTATTGTCGTACAATTCTTGTTAAACGTCATCATTGATGATCGCTTAATTCCTCTTTCTTTGTTACCCCCCTCGCCTGTGTATGTGTTGTTGTTATTGTCACTCAATGTAAGTTTGTATGTGTTGTTGTTATTGTTTACTCAATGTAAGTTTGTATGTGTTGTTGTTATTGTTTACTCAATGTAAGTTTGTATGTGTGTTTGTTGCATTGGTAGATTGTTCGTGATCTAGGTGTTACCAGATCGTCTAGGAACTTCTGTAGCTACAAGCGAGGCTCATATAAATAGGGGAAATGGAAAGGCAGTGAGTCAGTTGTGAATCAGATCGCGAATTGAAACCGTCGTGTAAAGTAAAGTGCAAAGTAAAGTTGTGTGAATAAAATCATTGTAATAATCGTAATCAGAACGAACCCGCGTTTTATTTGGTACGAACTGTATCGGGAAATAAAACAACGTCTACACGGGAATAAGTGAAGTCCAAGAACGTAACAATTGGTGTCGGAAGTGAGATTACGATAATACTACGATGAAGTTTAAGGATCTACGAGTGGAAGACTTGAAGAAGGAGCTGAATAAATTGGAATTGTCCTCTACTGGCAACAAGGCTGAACTACAAAAACGTCTGTTGGATGAGTTCGAGCGCCGTGGTATGAACATCGATACATGAGTTTGACAGTAAGGATGAAGTGGATTTATCGGAAATGGGCGAATCCAACTGTGGGGAAGTCTCGTCAGTAGCTGCCAGGGGTGACGATTTAAGAGAAATGCTGGCTAAAATGTTTGAGCAAAATTCCAGAATGTTCGAAGAGAATTCCAGAAAGTTAGATGAACTCAAGGCAGATAATTGTAGAATGAACGAGAAACTCGAGAACATTACGGAAGTTATTGGAAGGAGAGTGGAAACCGTGGAGATCCAAATTAAAGAGTTGGATAAGAAAGTGCAGTCGGTTGACGAGAAGATTCTGTCTGTAGATGAGAAATTTCTGGCCCACGACCACAGGTTTACAAATCTGGAGAAGAAAATGTCGGAACTGGAAATCAAAGGTGGTCCGGTGCGAGCTCCTGATAACACACTAAAAATCAAACCTCCTGTATTCGACGGCTCTACGTCATTCAATGTTTTCAAGTTACAGTTCGAGACAGTGGCTTCTAGAAATTCGTGGAACGACAGCGACAAAGCGGTTGCACTACTTCTGGCATTGAAGGGCAGTGCTGCTGATGTTATACAGAGTATTCCTGTCGCTTCTAGAAGCAACTATGAAGATGTTATTGCTGCACTGGAACGTAAGTACGGTGGCGAACATAAACAAAACATCTACCTTATGGAACTAAGGGGAAAAGTACAGAGGGCAAACGAGACGTTACAAGACTTTGCAGCTGAGGTGGAACGTTTGGTGCTAATGGCGTATCCAGGAGAGAATCACCCATTGCTGGACCGTATGAAAATCGAAACCTTTGTGAATGGCATACGTGACCCTGAGATTAAATGTGCAACATATGCGTCACCAAAAGCGTCGTTTGCCGAAACTGTGTCGTTTGCCCTTGCCCAAGAGACGGCAAGAATAATTGTTAAGCCCCAGACCCACAAGATTCGCCAACTGGAGGCCGAAGGTTGCGAATCCAATACATAGAGTGATATTCGTGAATGTCCAATGAAATGGACAAAGCAGGGATTTCTATATCTTCTCTGTTTCGAGTCCTTGTAAGTTTGTTAGTTTTTATTTTTATATTCTTCACCACACTGTGGTACAGGGTATTATGTCTTTGTACATATGTTTGTAACAGGCAAAAATAATCGAGATAGACCCATGGTTCCTTTTGAAAATATGCATTGAATCACTTTCTGAGTCGATTTACGCATGTCCATACAGGTCGCATTTATTATCCGATTTGAATGAAATTGGAGAAAATCGGTTCAGATTTAGGTGTAGCTCCCATATATAGTTTCGTCCGATTTTAGGTAAATGATGCACCAAACTTCCAATATTTGTCCGATTGAGACAAAATTTTGCACAGAGTACTGAATTAGGTCTAGATTGAAAATGCCAAGTTTTGTTGAAATCGGTTCAGATTCAGATATAGCTCCCATATATAGTTCGTCCGATTTTAGTCAAATGGTGCACCAAACTCCCAATATTTATCAGATTGAGACAAAATTTTGCACATAGTATTGAATTAGGTCTGGATTGATGTATGCGAAGTTTTTATATCCTACACAACTATGTTGTCAGGGTATTATAGCTTTATGCAGTCCCGAGAGCTTGTAACGCCGCTAGACCCACCTTTAAGTATACCGATCGTCATATATTGACTAGCTGAGTCGATCTGGACATGTGTGTCCGTCCGTCCGTCTGTCCATTATAATTTGTAAACACGATACAAGCCACAGTTATGGACCAATATTCACGAAATTTTGCGTGTAGAATGGACTCTGGCCAATGAAGACCACTATTGCTTTTGGTAAAGATCGGTTAATATTTAGGGGATGAAATGGAACAAAAACTTTATTTTTGTCTGATTTTTGGTCGCTCCATAGGCCGCAATTATGGCCCAAATCGCGAATATTTACATGGAGAAGGGGATCGGACCAAAGAACAAGCATGCCTGTATTTGTAAAGATCGGTCAATGTTTAGCGGGTCAAATAGATCCTGACTTTTGTGTGAAAAATGTGTATTCTATAGCGTATATATTTACTCCTGAAGTACATAGACCCGAGAAGTTGAAAGTATATCCAAGAGGAGTGGTTGGCCTTTAAATTGATGCCAATTATATTGTCCTATGTACTCGGATGTGGATGAGTTAGACTTAAATATTTACAGGTGCTAACGTATTCATATATTATTTAGTAACCCATTACCACACCAGAGGGCGGAAATATAGCGATGATCACTTTGAAATGTTCCATGAGGTTCCAGTTATGGTCAAGGACAATGCCTATAATTTTCGCTGATGATCAGATAATAATTTTGGGATGAAGTGCACCGACAACTTAATTTTTTATGTCTTTTTCGAGTCGATCTATAGGCCACAATTGAAATATGGACAAGTAAGTAGAAGGCTGTACAGAATATTAGTGATATTAGGAAAATTTGTCAGTGTAAGGAAGAGGTGCTGTTAACCTCTAATCGGGCAACAGGGTGTAGATATCACGAAATATTGCCGCAACGGCTCCGCTCACTGGTTTTGAAATCGGTTCAGATTTAGGTATAGCTCCCATAAATAGTTTCGTCCGATATTAGGTAAATGGTGCACCAAGCTCCCAATATTTATCAGATTGAGACAAAATTTTGCACAAAGTATTGAATCTGGGCCTCAATACTCTGTACAAAATTTTGTGATGTACGTCAAGTTTTTTTGTTGATGTATGTCAAGTTTTCTTGGAATCGGTTCAGATTTAGATATGGCTCCCATATATAGTTTCGTCCGATTTTATGAAAATGGTGCACCAAACTCCCAATATTTATCAGACAAAATTTTGCACAGAGTATTGAATTAGGCCCAGAATATAAATTACATTTTGGGAAATAGCTCCCATATATTGTTACGAATATAAATTTGGATTTAAGTTACTTTAGATGAATTCCGTTAATTTAAGAATTTGAATTGTAACGTAAATTTCTACTACGCAGTTTATTCGAATAACTTCACAACAACAACTACTGTATAGATTTTTCTACATCCTTCCATTTCCTCTTCCATTTTCTATTTTGTTATTGTCGTACAATTCTTGTTAAACGTCATCATTGATGATCGCTTAATTCCTCTTTCTTTGTTACCCCCTCGCCTGTGTATGTGTTGTTGTTATTGTCACTCAATGTAAGTTTGTATGTGTTGTTGTTATTGTTTACTCAATGTAAGTTTGTATGTGTTGTTGTTATTGTTTACTCAATGTAAGTTTGTATGTGTGTTTGTTGCATTGGTAGATTGTTCGTGATCTAGGTGTTACCAGATCGTCTAGAAACTTCTGTAGCTACAAGCAAGGCTCATATAAATAGGGGAAATGGAAAGGCAGTGAGTCAGTTGTGAATCAGATCGCGAATTGAAACCGTCGTGTAAAGTAAAGTGCAAAGTAAAGTTGTGTGAATAAAATCATTGTAATAATCGTAATCAGAAAGAACCCGCGTTTTATTTGGTACGAACTGTATCGGGAAATAAAACAACGTCTACACGGGAATAAGTAAAGTCCAAGAACGTAACAATTGGTGTCGGAAGTGAGATTACGATAATACTACGATGAAGTTTAAGGATCTACGAGTGGAAGACTTGAAGAAGGAGCTGAATAAATTGGAATTGTCCTCTACTGGCAACAAGGCTGAACTACAAAAACGTCTGTTGGATGAGTTCGAGCGCCGTGGTATGAACATCGATACATATGAGTTTGACAGTAAGGATGAAGTGGATTTATCGGAAATGGGCGAATCCAACTGTGGGGAAGTCTCGTCAGTAGCTGCCAGGGGTGACGATTTAAGAGAAATGCTGGCTAAAATGTTTGAGCAAAATTCCAGAATGTTCGAAGAGAATTCCAGAAAGTTAGATGAACTCAAGGCAGATAATTGTAGAATGAACGAGAAACTCGAGAACATTACGGAAGTTATTGGAAGGAGAGTGGAAACCGTGGAGATCCAAATTAAAGAGTTGGATAAGAAAGTGCAGTCGGTTGACGAGAAGATTCTGTCTGTAGATGAGAAATTTCTGGCCCACGACCACAGGTTTACAAATCTGGAGAAGAAAATGTCGGAACTGGAAATCAAAGGTGGTCCGGTGCGAGCTCCTGATAACACACTAAAAATCAAACCTCCTGTATTCGACGGCTCTACGTCATTCAATGTTTTCAAGTTACAGTTCGAGACAGTGGCTTCTAGAAATTCGTGGAACGACAGCGACAAAGCGGTTGCACTACTTCTGGCATTGAAGGGCAGTGCTGCTGATGTTATACAGAGTATTCCTGTCGCTTCTAGAAGCAACTATGAAGATGTTATTGCTGCACTGGAACGTAAGTACGGTGGCGAACATAAACAAAACATCTACCTTATGGAACTAAGGGGAAAAGTACAGAGGGCAAACGAGACGTTACAAGACTTTGCAGCTGAGGTGGAACGTTTGGTGCTAATGGCGTATCCAGGAGAGAATCACCCATTGCTGGACCGTATGAAAATCGAAACCTTTGTGAATGGCATACGTGACCCTGAGATTAAATGTGCAACATATGCGTCACCAAAAGCGTCGTTTGCCGAAACTGTGTCGTTTGCCCTTGCCCAAGAGACGGCAAGAATAATTGTTAAGCCCCAGACCCACAAGATTCGCCAACTGGAGACCGAAGGTTGCGAACCCAAATCTCTCGTTAACTCGATCAAGGACGCCATGAAGCAGGTAATAGAAGAAACAAAGTTAGTAGGGATGACTAAGCCCAGGGTTAGATGCTACAACTGCGATAAAGCAGGTCATATTGCGCGCGAATGCAGAGCTAAGCGCAAACGATCCAGGTCATCGTCACCACCTCCAACGAAAGATGGTAGACGAATGGCTCAACAGTCCACCAATGAGTCACCGTTAAACTAAATCGAGCCAGTCCAGCGGGGCATGAACTGGCTCCCATCGACGATGGCCCCACAATCTCCATAGCAATAGTACAACAGAAAAGTCACAACCTAACAACAACTGGGTACATCAATGGTGACAAGCGAGTTCTGACGTTAGATACTGGCGCATCAAAGTCCATCATAAGATCAGATCTGGTAAAGGGAAAATAACGCAACTTAATGGAGTCAGACTGCGCACAGCAACGGGGGAGCCCGCGGCAGTACACGGCAAGATTACCCTGAGACTAACTATTGCCAATAAATCGGTGAATTACGAGTTTATAGTTGCCGATATCGTAGACGAAGTGATAATAGGCGCAGATTTTATGATTGCCTTCGGTATCAATCTGGATATGAAAGAGCGTGTGATGACCTGGTCTAACGTCGAAATTCCGTTAAACGTGGGCTACGATGAAAGTACACCCATTAGACGTCTGACTACGGACCATCCAGAGATAATACCGCCCTGTGCCGAAGCAATAATATGGGTACCAATGAATGGAGATTGTGGAGCCGAGAAGTTGTGGGTGGTGGAACCAGCAGAAAACAGAAACAGTAACATCCTAATAGCGAATGCCCTGGTGAAAAGCAACAAGGACGGATTAATTCCTGTTAGAGTTTTGAACCTGTCAAACAAGCAAGAGCAAATTTGCCAATTTTCCGATGTTGGACAATGCACACCAGCTGAAGCTGTAATTAATTTGGAAACTAGCACCGAAAAGCCAGCAGCCATGGAGAAGAAGCACCTCGACGGCTACATAAAAGAGTGGACACACCAATTATCACCTTCCGAGAGGAACAAGGCTAAGCAGCTATTATGGAAATATGCCTCTACCTTTGCGTTGACAAAAGAGCACCAAGGAAGAACATCAGTGGTGAAGCATGAAATCCATACAGCAGACGCGAGACCCATTAAACAGCCTCCAAGAAGTGTTCCCCTGGCAAAAAGAGACGAGGTCCAGAAGCTGATAAGTGAAATGGAAAAGAGTGGTGTAATAGAACCATCGTCAAGTCCATGGTGCTCCCCAGTGGTCTTGGTCAAGAAGAAAGACGGAAGCACCCGATTTTGTGTGGACTACCGAAAGTTGAATGATGTCACCAAGAAAGACAGCTATCCGCTCCCAAGAATCGACGACACATTGGACACATTAGCCGGGACGTCATGGTTCTCCACCCTCGACCTGCAGAGTGGGTACTGGCAAGTAGAGCGCCGAGAAAGATAAAGAGAAAACAGCGTTTGGCGTTAATGGGGGTCTCTGGCAGTTCAATGTCATGCCATTCGGACTCTGCAACGCCCCGGCTACATTTGAAAGGCTGATGGAGCGTGTGTTAAAAGGGCTGCAGTGGAAGTCGTGCCTCATATACCTGGATGACATCATAGTCATGGGACGCAACTTCGACGAACACATCAAGAACTTAAAGGATGTTCTACAGCAGCTTTCGTCTTCAGGCCTCAAGTTAAACCCAAAGAAGTGCAGTCTCTTCCAACGAGAGGTGAAGTTCCTGGGGCACCACGTGACGCCGGAGGGCATATCGACGGATAAGGAGAAAATTCAAGCCGTCAGAGATTGGCCGCAGCCCCGAAATCTCCATGAGCTGCGAAGCTTTCTGGGTCTCTGCACCTACTACCGTCGATTTGTCCCAAATTTTGCCAACATCGCCGCCTGTCTACACCGCTTGACGCAAAAAGGCCAGAGGTTTCAGTGGGGCAACGACCAAGAAGAGGCATTCAGAAAGCTCAAAGACATGCTATGCAGAGCCCCCATTTTGGCATACCCTATACCTGGCGGCAAGTTTGCTCTGGACACAGACGCAAGTGCGTGCGGCATCGGTGGCGTCCTTTCCCAGGAAATCGACGGACAGGAAAAAGTCATCGGGTACTACAGCCGGACATTGTCGAAGCCTGAGAGGAATTACTGTGTGACGAGGAGAGAGCTGCTTGCTGTCCTTGAGAGCGTTAAACACTTCCACAAATACCTATATGGCCAGCATTTCCTGCTGAGGACCGACCACGCTGCTCTCCAATGGTTGCTGCAGTTTAAGAATCCGGAAGGTCAACTAGCCCGTTGGATCGAGAGGCTCCAGAGTTATGACTTCAGAATCGAGCACAGAAAAGGCGGAAAACACGGTAATGCTGATGCCCTGTCTCGTCGGCCATGCAAGGTAGAATGCAGGCATTGCTCAAAGGCTGAGTGTAAAGAGAATATCGTTGATGTCCGACTATTGCAGTTTGAGTCGGGTGAAGATTGGTCGACGGAACAACGAAGAGATCCCATTCTGGGCAAAATAATTTCGGCCATAGAAACGGGCAAGCGACCTAGTCGCAAAGAAATTACCTCCGAAAGCCCTCTTTTAAAATCCTATTGGGCCCAGTGGGACAGTCTACTTATAATAGATGGTTGCTTATATCGCAAATGGGAAAGTGAGGACGGTAAATCTCACCGGAACTTGATCGTCGTCCCAGACTCCAAAATAAGAGATGTCTTGTCGGAGTTTCACGATGGGCCAAGTGGAGGACATCTTGGCATAGCAAAAACCGCTGAAAAGGTAAAGCAGAGATTCTACTGGGTCGGCTGTCAAAAATCCATTGCCGACTGGATCGCCAATTGTGAAAGGTGCATAAGAGCTAAAGGTCCAACACGGAAGAGTCGAGGCTACATGCAGCAGTATAATTCAGGAGCCCCTTTTGAAAGAATCGCAATGGATGTAGCTGGACCGTTCCCAATAAGCGACTCTGGGAACCGGTATGTCTTAGTGGTCATGGATTACTTCAGCAAATGGCCAGAGGTTTATGCTATCCCAAATCAAGAAGCCAGGACAATTGTGGATGTGTTCAGCAAAAATTGGATTTGTCGCTATGGTGTTCCATCTGAGGTTCATTCCGATCAAGGTAGGAATTTTGAATCAGCGATCTTCAAGGAAATGTGTGACTCCTACGGAATCAAGAAAACCAGAACGACGCCCCTACATCCACAATCAGATGGCATGGTGGAAAGATTCAATCGCACCCTGGAAGAACATCTACGGAAAGTGGTGGACAGTGGCCAACGAGACTGGGATGAGCATATTCCAAAGTTTTTACTGGCTTATAGATCGGCCATTCATGATTCCACATCCCGGACCCCAGCCAAAGTTCTGTTCGGAAATGAATTAAAGCTACCTGGCGATTTGATATTCGGTGCTACCCCAAACGACGATGAAGACAGTCAAAACTCTTTTAGTAAAGTCCACGATGCAGTTCGCCATCGAATAAAAATGGTTAGCAACCGCATGAAGGCAAGGTACGATCGAGCGGCAAATACCGATGGGTTTCAAGAAGGGCAACTGGTACTATTGTTCAACCCACAACGAAAGAAAGGACTATGCCCCAAATTGCAAACGCACTGGGAAGGACCCTACAAGATTGTCACGAAAATAAATGACGTCGTTTATCGCATCCAGAGGAGCGACAGTCCCAGGTCGAAGATGAAAGTTGTACATTTGGAGCGGCTGACCCCCTACGGAACGGGAACTGTGCCTATTCGGGACGAACAGGCTTAAGCGGGGGGCATCCATTTCCTCTTTCATTTTCTATTTTGTTATTGTCGTACAATTCTTGTTAAACGTCATCATTGATGATCGCTTAATTCCTCTTTCTTTGTTACCCCCTCGCCTGTATGTGTTGTTGTTATGTGTTTTGTTGTGTTGTTGTTATTGTTTACTCAATGTAAGTTTGTATGTGTTGTTGTTATTGTTTACTCAATGTAAGTTTGTATGTGTGTTTGTTGCATTGGTAGATTGTTCGTGATCTAGGTGTTACCAGATCGTCTAGAAACTTCTGTAGCTACAAGCAAGGCTCATATAAATAGGGGAAATGGAAAGGCAGTGAGTCAGTTGTGAATCAGATCGCGAATTGAAACCGTCGTGTAAAGTAAAGTGCAAAGTAAAGTTGTGTGAATAAAATCATTGTAATAATCGTAATCAGAAAGAACCCGCGTTTTATTTGGTACGAACTGTATCGGGAAATAAAACAACGTCTACACGGGAATTTAGGCCGATTGGAACCAAATTTTGCACAGAATACTGAAGTAGGTCCAAATTTATATATGCGAAGTTGTGTTTAAATCTGTTCAGATTTAGATATAGTTCTCATATATGGTTTCCTCTGATTTTCTGTAAATGGTGCACCATACTATAGATGTTTTTCTGATTGAGACAAAATTTTGCACAGAGTACTGAATTAGGTCTAGATTGATGCATGTCAAGTTTTGTATTGGATTTTGTGTCGAGATAAATTTTGGACAGCGCATTGTGTCCATTTATATATAGATCTTTAAAATGTTTTGGTCGATTATTGACATTCAATTTTTCATAAATTTCAGATTGGTACCCAAAGTCGGCCCCGTCCGACTTTTGAACTTTCCTTACTGATTTTAAATCCAATATTCTACAAAAATGTTGCACACGAAATTTTAAATACATAAAATCCTAAGCTTTTATCGTCCTGTTCCACTTTTATACGATCCTTGCTCGGACAACCTTATCCCTATGACCACTAATTAATTTCGAATACTGTCGGATTCGTCTGAAATATTTACCATGAGTATATCTCATCAAATTAATAATATTTGTTAGCTGGAGACAACCTCCGGATATTAATTCGGTATCTTTGAGTCATATATCATTTTAGATGTCATAAATATATAATGTTCCTAACCCGATTATACCAACCTCAGCACTGCAAATATCCTCCACATAAAATTGATCACTATTGTCAATAAATAGAAAAAATAACGTATCCCGCTGTGCCCATTCGACCCTTCGATTCCCCCTTTACGCCTTTTTGTTATTGATTGACTTTAATAATTGTACTGTACATCAAAAATTTACTGATGCATGTGCAGGAATTCTGATTGGATTTTTTTTTTCAACATACACCACCCACTACCCCTGGTGTATTGTGTTGCAGGGTGAAGCGGTGCTCATTCAGTATGTGGTGCTCAGAGCCAACCTGCATAACTTTGAATGAATACCGCCTGCCTCCAATGCATATTGACATACTATTCAGCAAAAATTGAAATTGTTGACACAACAATTGAACTGTGGCTTTTTCTCTACACACACATACATATACATATATATGAAATGATGGAATAGGCTTTGTATGCAGATATATAGGCATATAATTGAAAAAAAAAATCAAGCAGCAAAAAAATAGAAAACAAAAGCGAAATAGGAGAGCAAGCAAAAACAAAATCCCATACAAAAATCACAGAAAAAACGCATAGCAGCGATATATAACCACAAAACGCTGGGACAATCGAATGAATGAATGGTTTTGCATACAATGTACACTGATTGATGCGAATGCATTCTAATGTAGAGCATCAGAATAGCAGAGTGAACAAAAAAACCAACACAACAACAATAGTTGTTTATAATGACATAGGAGGAGAGTTCTGAGAACGTTTGTCATAAACCGTCCTGACATAAAATGCAAAAGTATTGATCTAACAATTTAACGATTTTTTTGTCATATTCTTCTTTGTTTTCATTAGGAAATCATATTTGCCAATCAAATGATTTATTTCTCATTGGTAAGACATAAATTTCAATCGAATGATACTCTAATGTAGAACCTTAAATCGTTCAAATATTAGAAAGCTCTTTTAAAACGCACAGATTGTCCAGTCTTTCATATAAACAAAAGTGGTTATATGATAATATTGATTTTAAATATGATACGGGATGAAGCTAAAGCGACACACGCATGCAATGGTAATGTTTATCTACGATTGTATGCGTGGTTTTTATAATTTACCTTCCAGTTTTCGAAATGATACTCTGCCACAATGTTATATATTTCTCATATAATCATTTCAAGCAGGAATTCAGAGCGATGGGACATTTTCCTCTATGCGGTCTGTCAGTATACAGAGGCTGTATTAACATATAGAAGGTACTGATTTACTATGATCAATTTTATTATACAACTATTAAAAATGAAATGAACATTGAAGCGTTCTTCAAGTCATAATTCTGGCAAATATGAAGTTATCCGAATAAGTCAAGGCTTAGAATCGGTTAACATATATGGCGATATCTAAACTTCTCTCAAGGCAATCAATATAAAGACTGTAAATTCGAGATCAGTTCATGACTTTGTTATAACTCGGCGTGGTATACGCCATATCATAAAACTTTATATCGCAGTGATTTTATAGATATTATAAAGCTCATGAGCCTACCCGAGGTGGTTGTATTATCATCCAAATGCAAAACATCTTCACAATTTTCTCTCTCACTTTTATTTTCCCCTTTTGGTTTCCCTGTCACGATGAACATAAGTTAAGCAACGTTAACTTAACCAACCCACCCTCACCCTATATATTTAATTTGTCATATGTACCAACACCTCGAAATATTTTTCCGAGTCTCGAATAAAGATCGAAGTACTTATGATAGAACATGTGTGAAAAATTTACACACATTAAAACTACACCTCGGGTGTTTGGTATTGATAATGGTCGACAATAGCAATGTTTGTTATATCGGTTGTCGTTTCGCTATATTATTTATAATTGTGTATTTCGGGTTCTTAAACATATATTTGCAGAACTTTTCCAATATGGGTATATATTTTTATACCCTTCACCACACTGTGGTACAGGGTATTACGGGGACAGTTAGGAAAGTTCTTAGTCTAGGACAAAAAG
This sequence comes from Musca vetustissima, assembly GCF_032173495.1. Lineage (NCBI taxonomy): Eukaryota > Metazoa > Arthropoda > Insecta > Diptera > Muscidae > Musca > Musca vetustissima. The sequence goes on along the minus strand of NW_026886720.1, from coordinate 7,849 downwards.
CGCGGTATAAACAGAAAAAATGTTAAGTGTTTTGGGAAGCTCCATCTCTGTTATGAACACACGTTAAATGTTGTTTCGATCTGACAACTCCTTCATATAGAAACAGGTGTTCTAAGAAGACGCGTCCGCAATTTTTATACCCTTCACCACACTGTGGTACAGGGTATTATGTCTTTGTGCATATGTTTGTAACAGGCAAAAGGAAACGAGATAGATAGAGTAGAGGTCGCATTTATAATCCGATTTGGATGAAATTTGGCAGAAGTAACTTATTTGGCCCTATTGAAATTGGGAAAAATCGGTTAAGATTTAGATATAGCTCCCATACATATTTTCGTCCGATTTAAGGTAAAAGGGGCACCAAAGTCCTTATATATATTTCGATTTGCACGAAATTCGGCACAGAATACTGAATTAGGTCCAGAATGATGTGTGCTAAGTTTCGAGAAAATCGGTTCAGATTTAGATATAGCTCCCATATATATTTTCGTCCGATTTAAGGTAAATGGTGCACCAAAGTCCCTAAATATCTTTCGGTTTGCACGAAATTTGGCACGGCCTAATTAATTAGGTCTAGGTCTAATTAGGTCTGTGTTAAGTTTCCTTACAATCGGTTCAGATTTAGATATAGCACCCATATATAGTTTCGTCCGATTTAAGGTAAATGGTGCACCAAAGTCCCTATATATCATTCGATTTGCATGAAATTTGGCGTAGAGTACTGAATTAGGTGCAGAATGATGTGTGCCAAGTTTCGAGAAAATCGGTTCAGATTTAGATATAGCTCCCATATATAGCTTTGTCCGATTCTATGTAAATATATTCCTTTCGATTTGCTTGAAATTTGGCACAGCGTACTGAATTAGGTCTAGAATGATATGTGCTAAGTTTCGTGAAAATCGGTCCAGATTTAGATATAGCTCCCATATATAGTTTCGTCCGATTTAAGGTAAATGGTGCACCAAAGTCCCTATATATCATTCGATTTGCACGAAACTTGGCACAGCGTAATGAATTAGGTCTAGAATGATGTGTGTTAAGTTTCCTTCAAATCGGTCCAGATTTAGATATAGCTGCCATATATAGTTTCGTCCGATTTAAGGTAAATGGTGCACCAAAGTCCCTATATATCTTTCGATTTGCACGAAACTTGGCACAGCGTAATGAATTAGTTCTAGAATGATGTGTGTTAAGTTTCCTGAAAATCGGTGCAGATTTAGATATAGCTTCTATATCTGACCAAATGAAAAATTTAGTATCGGTTGCAGAATGACATGTTTATGGATCCAATTTCATTTTACTGGTCCTTTAAAAATGCGGCGTCTGTTAGGATTCATCTGTTGAATATACCCAAAGTGGTGAAGGGTATCATATAGTTGGCCCCGTCCGACTTTACTACTTTCCTAACTGGTTTACAATGGAAACATAAGAAATGTGTGCTGTCATTGTTAAAAAATTGCGAATGTGTCTTTTTTGAACACCTGTTTCTATATAATAAAGTTTGGGTTAAATTAGAAATTCTATTCGCCTGATATTGGATTTACTAACATTGAAAATTTTGACAATTTGTGGGGAAGGTACTAGAAGATGTGGACCATCTTCGGACTTAATATAGACTTCGTAAAGATAATGGTTTGTGCAAAGTTTGGTTCACGTCGGACATTCTATTCACCTGATATTCGATTTACAAATATTGAAAATTGTGACCATTTCTGGGGGAGGTACTAGAAGGAGTGCACAAATGGGTTTCATCTTCCTACTAGGCTTGGTAGAGATAATATGTTGTACAAAGTTTGATTAAAATCGGATAGCCCATTTGCTTGTTATTATAAAATTAATATTTAGCACAATTTTGACCATTTTGTGGGGGAGGTACCAGAAAGAGTGAACCAATGGGTCCCATCTTCATTCATTCATCGGACCATTACTCAATAACTTGATCTATGGTAAATTTGTGTTTCTGAGTTTTTTATATCGATGCCAAGGGCATTTTCATCCCCAAAGGTAATTTTCCAGCCGTGAGAATACGAGTTCCATCATAGTGTGATATTCATACCCTCCAAAACAATGTTTTCAGGGTAGCTTTGTGTGGCCTTAAAAGCTTGTAGCGCCGCAAAATAATGGCCCTAGACCCAACTTTTAGTACGTATTAAGGATTTTGTCCAAAGGAGACCTCTATGGTTTTTGGATATAATCGGTTAATATGTATGTAGATGAAATGGGCCAACAATTTAAATTTTGTCTGTTTTTTGGTCGCTATAGAGGCTGCAATTATAATACGAACATTATGAAATTTTATATGGGGAAGAGGATTTAGGTTAAAAATAGGCATGGTTGTTTTCATGAAGATCCATCAATTTTAGGTGGGTCAGTTACTCTTAAACTTTTCTGTGGCAAAATTTGCATTCTATGGCGTATATATTTAGTCCTGAAGGACAACGGGTAAAGTCCGAAGATGGTTGGGATTTAGTGACACATTGTTTTAAAATCCGCAAAAATGTTTTAAAATTTTTCTATGTTGAGGGTACTTAATTGTCCTTGTCCCCGTCCCGAAGTTTTATTGTACTTGTATCAATTTATTCTGGTTTTTAAATGTTTTTTTTATCATTTTCTATTTTCAGGTAAGTCGAACATCCGATATTATATTAGAAGTCATTGAACACTGGTGAGTACCATATTGTTTGCTGAATACTAAATGTTTACTAATAAAGCTAAACTATTATAAAAGACTATAGTTAAAATATTTATAAGGCTAATGTTCAATTTTTCGGCTAAATTTTTTTGATGACCCCGACTATAAATTCTAACATGCCATAGACGAGAGCTATAATTTTTGATACTCTTCTGTAATATATAGGGCATCAAAGAGACCAAAACTTGATTTTTGTGGATATTTTTAGGCATAATTATTTTTTGGCCCGTAGTGGAGTTTATTTTTCCTAGTCAGACTGAAACTTCCCCAAAATTAGTTTACTCCAACACCGACTCCGCAGCCCTGAGTATTACAATTAATGGTTATGTGGATTTTGAAAACAAGAACTAAACGTACATATGCTATGTCCATGGCGTAACGGTCCCTCAATGTCAATATAAGCTATTGCCAATCTACCAAATTTATATGTGAAATCCTTTTATCCCCATATTTAAAACTACAACATCGAATTCGAATATTGAACATCGATTTGGTGATTTCAACCAATCATTTATAAAAAAAACAAAAATACTAAATGCGGGATGCCATCTCTTGTGGTTGCCGCCAAACAACATTTCACAACCGTTATATCCCGTTGATGATGTTGTGGTCTTCGGTATATTTATTAGTGGACACGTATTAGCCGTCGAAGGCAGCGGGGCATGCAACATGTACAAATGTTGTATTTCATAATCACTGCCACTAATACCAGTGGGATATACTCTTTTCCGGTTTGTTAAAGTTTCGCATGCAAATAAAAATCTATTGTCATTTAGGAAAGGGGGTTTTCGTTTTTGTTAACTCTAATACCACTACAGTTGTGTAGAGCTCTACACATTTTGTTAAATCTCCAATAGCCGATCAATAGTGCCAGTGGCAAAAATACTGTTGGATTTTGGTGTCATGGGTAACTACAGGCTACAAACTGGTATTTAGCAACAATTGTTGTTAATGTTTTTTTTATTAGAGAGGATGGTTAGAAAAAATGTGCGGGATTGAAAAAAAAATCCGGTTTCCTCTCTCCCCGCCCCCTTCAAAAGCAAACAAGTTTGAATCAAGCATAATTGAAACGAACGAAACCATAAAATCCAAAACAGGAAAAAAACACACCCCGAGAGAACGGAAAACTGGCATTAAGTCGCATTAATGTCCAACATCCATATTGGAAACATGAATATTTAGTCAATTCTATAGCTGTCTCTGTGAGAGTGTGTGTGTATATATATTTTACATCAAGGGGATCAAGTTAAGCCTTACACAAAAAAAGAAGCAAATTTAATACAAAAAGCTTTCAAACAAACAAATCCAACATCAGCCGCAACGACAACAGCAACAACAAAAACGGACGCAATCAAACAATTTAATTATTCTTCAATTATAGCCGGTATCTGTTTTGTGTATTTACCAGGAATTGAAAATGTCAAACAAAACGCAAAACAGAAATTTTGTTTTTCATAGAAATGAAGTGTAAATAATAAAATGACCTGTAATCCCCTAGAAGCTAGTCCAATTTAATGTTTTTATACCGAAATGTGTCGCTTTGTTGCTGTTGTTTTTTCTCTTTTAGCCGCATTGAATTTGTTAGAATGTACTTAACCACAATTTACTCAGTACTCGCACATTTGTTAATTAGTTAATTATGCAATGTTTTTTTTCGGAGCTGTTGTTGTTTGATGTTAATCTGAAGTTGAAGTTTTAATTTACGATATTTAATGGACATGATTTTGTGATTATGTAATTAATTGAAATTTTAAAGCATTTTGTAGGAACAATTATATAAATAATTTAAGCATAAAAATGAAACCATTTTGTCGGTCAACTTCTGACGAAGTCTTCAAATTGCCTAACCAATATTTATTAATATCGACTTCAACGATTCTAAATTACAAAGGAAATTAAAGACCGACTACTTGTTTATTGCCTTTTTCAATATTTCTTAGCTTAGTGCTGTACTTTCAGGACCCAGGTTTTTTATACCCTTCACCCCACTGTGGTACAGGGTATTATGTCTTTGTGCATACGTTTGTAACAGGCAATAATAATCGAGATAGACCCATGGTTCCTTTTAAGAATATGCATGCAGAATATGCATATGTAAACAAAGTACAGGTCGCATTTATGATCCGAATTGGCTCATTTTTTTGGCCCAAGGACGAACCCTATTGAAATTGGGAAAAATCGGTTCAGATTTAGATATAGTTCCCATATATATTTTCGTCCGATTTAATGTAAATGGTGTACCAAAGTCCCTATATATCATTCGATTTGCACGAAATTTGGCACAGCGTAATGAATTAAGCCTAGAATGATGCCTAGAATGATGTGTGCTAAGTTTCGTGAAAATCGGTTCAAATATAGATATAGCTCCCATAAATAGTTTCGTCCGATTTTAGGTAAATTGTGTACCAAGATCCCTATATATCTTTCGATTTGTAAGAAATTTGGCACAGCGTAATGAATTAAGCCTAGAATGATGCCTAGAATGATGTGTGCGAAGTTTCGTGAAAATCGGTTCAGATTTAGATATAGCTCCCATAAATAGTTTCGTCCGATTTTAGGTAAATTGTGTACCAAAATCCCTATATATCTTTCGATTTGCAAGAAATTTGGCACAGCGTAATGAATTAAGCCTAGAATGATGCCTAGAATGATGTGTGCGAAGTTTCGTGAAAATCGGTTCAGATTTAGATATAGCTCCCATAAATAGTTTCGTCCGATTTTAGGTAAATTGTGTACCAAAATCCCTATATATCTTTCGATTTGCAAGAAATTTGGCACAGCGTAATGAATTAAGCCTAGAATGATGCCTAGAATGATGTGTGCTAAGTTTCGTGAAAATCGGTTCAAATTTAGATATAGCTCCCATATCCATTTTCGTCCCATTTCAGGTAAATGGTATACCAAAGCCCCTATATATCTTTAGTTTTGCATGACATTTGGCCCAGCGTACGAAATTAAGCCTAGAATGGTGTGTGCGAAGTTTCGTGAAAATCGATTCAGATTTAGATATAGCTTCCATATATTTTTTCGACCGATTTCAGGTAAATGGTGCACCAAAGTACTTATATATCTATCCATTTGCACGAAATTTGGCATAGCGTACTTAATTAAGCCTAGAATGATGTGCGCAAAGTTTCGTGAAAATCGGTTCAGATTTAGATATAGCTTCCCATATATAGTTTCACCCGATTTTAGGTAAATTGTGTACCAAAGTCCCTATATATCTTTCATTTTGCAAGAAATTGGGCACAGCGTAGTGAATAAGATCTGGAATGATGTGTGCAAAGTTTCGTGAATATCGGTTCAGATTTAGATATAGCTCCCATATATATTTTCATCCGATTTTATGTAATTGGTGCACCAAAGTCATTATATATCTTTCGATTTGCACGAATTTTGGTATAGGGTACTGAATTAAGTTTAGAATGATGTTGCTAACTTCGTAAAAAGATGCATAGTTAGGCCGATTGACACAACGTACTGATGTAATATAATTTAGTCTCTGGCAAGTTTCCCTGAAATCGGTCCAGATATAGATATATAACAAAAACGCCTCTTCTTTTAGGATACATATGTAGAATATACCCAAATTGATGAAAGGTATCATATAGTCGGCCCTGTCCGACTTTACTACTTTTCTTACTGGTTTAAGTTATTTTTGGACATAATCACTATAAGAAACGTTGCCGTTCAAAACTGTCCTAGTCATGTTCAACGCTGCCTCGTGTGGGGCACGTTTGTAACATTATATCTTTCTCCATTACAACAGTAAAGAAATATTGAAATTTATATTATTGATAATATTTCGAAAATGCCAATTAATATTAAACCATTGAGCGAAGCAGTGTAGTCAGACGGACCGACCATTCGATACCTTAACAACTACTACGGAACTCTAACATTCCGCGTATTCCTTACACTGACATATTTTCCGAATACTACTAATATTCATTTCAGCCCTTCTAATTACTTGTCCACCGTGGGTTGTGTTGTGATGTTCGGGTTATAATTGTAGCCTATAGATCGTCTCGGAAAAAAACACAAATAATTAAGTTTTCGGAGCATTTTATCCTAAAATTCTTATTTGATCATCGCCGAAAATGATAGACGTTGTCCTTGACCATAACTGGAACCTCATGGAACATTTCAAATCGATCAGTGTGGTAATGAGTTACTAAATAATATCCGAATACGTAAGCATCTGTAAATATTTAAGTGTGACTCCCACGTCGGAGTACAATATAATTGGTATTAATTTAAAGGTCAACCGCTCCTCTTGGATATATTATTAACTTCTCGGGTCTATGGCTTACGCTATAGAATACAAATTTTGACATTTTTCACATAAAAGTCAGGGTACATTTGACCCACTAAATATTGAACAATCTTTATCAAAACAGTCATGCTTATTCTATGGACCTATCCCCTTCTCCTCTGGAGTGACAAGAAAATCAGACAAAAATAAAGTTTTTGGTCCATTTCATCCCCCAAATATCAATCGATCTTTAACAAAAATTATAGGGGTCTTCATTGGCCAAAACCCATCCTACATGCAAAATTTCGTGGAGATTTGCCCATAACTGTTTACAAATTATAAGGGACAGACCACGTACACACATGTCTCAATCGACTCAGCTAGTCGATGACCAATACGTCGCGGCGTTACTAACACTTGGGGCTGCACAGAGCTATAATACTCTGACAACATAGTTGTATAGGGTATAGCAAGGCTGGTACGAGGACTATTATTTTGTGGTGTTATAAAAAGTCGACTTTGCAAACCTTCACCACTTTGGGTATATCCCTCGAAGGAACACAATCATGTCTTTCTGCAACCTATGCTAAATTTAATTTCATTCGGGCAGATTTAGAGTCGTTTGCGTACCAAGGGACAAATTTTGGAAAACGATTTATAGCAAAAATGATACATGCTATTCGGTACGCTACACAGCTAAATATATAATCTCAATCAGACCCCCGTTCGAAATATATATGAAAGCTATAGTTGCGTACATATGGAAGCATAACGGAATAATGCCCTTCAACTCTCAATTTCATTCTTTGTGCAAAATTTTGTTTTGATCGGACAAACATTAGGAGTTTGGTGCACCATTTATGTAAAATCGTACAAATATATATGTTTATGCGGGAGCTATA
>NW_026886719.1:0-80237 GCF_032173495.1 Musca vetustissima | reverse complement strand
AATTGAATATATTATAGGCGTCGTCCTCGACCATAACTGCAACCTCATCCAAATTTCCTAGCATTCAGCGCTACATTTTCGCCCTGTAATGGTAATACTAAACAATATCAGAATACGTAGACCTCATAAAATATTTACTTATAACTCACCTATCCCAATATATAAAACAATATAATTGGTATATATTTAAAGGGCAACCACTTCTCGGGCATATGACCTTCAGGAATAAATATATACATCATAGAATAAACATTTTGTAATTGGTCACACAAAAGCCTGGGTCGATTTAACCCGCTAAATATTGACCGATTGTCATGAAAAGTCTAGATCGACTCAGCTAATCGAGATATGACTATCGGCATACTTAAAGATGGATCTACAACATAGTTGTGTAGGGTATAAAATCTATCTGATTCGTCTGAAATATTTAAATAAAATTAAAAGTCTGTAGAAGAATTTGAAAAACGAGGAAGAGAAGACGAAACACGACAATGTGAGCACTCACACATCGGCTCAAACCGGTTAAAAATTTGAATTGATGGGCCGTAGAACCTGCTTTTCAGCCAGGGTTCTATTTTCGCATATCAACAAAAATGCGGTTTGTGGTATTTTCATCTCCTAAAAATGCTGATGAAGGATTCAAAACTCATATTTGAAGTTCTTCGGCATTGCTTTGATCGCATAGAATGTCTATAAAATTTGCCCCATGAAAAGGACCAGCAGTATTATAATTTTTTATAAGTCAATTTATGATATAGGTTCAAAAAAGGGGCTGATAATATTCGCTTGGTGATTAAAAGGTTCTTTATAGAAAGTTTTGATTATAATGTCATATTTTGACATGGCTTCATGCAAAAGATCCGCCTTCTATTGAAGTTTTTAAGTGGTTTTCAAGTGAAAAACAATTTACAATGATCTAAATCAGGGATAGATAATTTTTGAACTTGATATACTGGAATGCCCAGGTATGGTAGGTTTTAAAATGCAACCTGCCGAATGTTTTTTTATTTTTCAATAGAACATTTGTCAGTACTAAAAAGTGCGAACCGTACATTTTTAGTAGACATATTAAAGATTGGAATAGATAACACAATATATGCTTTAAGGTCTATGTTAGTAGGAAAGCAAAGATGTATATTTATTGATGTCCATACATGTACTTCATCTTCAGGGTACCAAAAAAACTTCACAATGGATATGGATAATTAAAGATTTTTCGAAACCAACAACGTACTACCAACGCTGTGAAGTTGAACTATTAGTATGGATAATATCCGAGTTCGGTGTCAGACATAGAGGACAGTGGGTTTTATTCTACATTAAAAAAGACAACTAGATTAGAAACATTTCATGTTAGATTTGGTATGAACTAAATATAAATTTCGCGAAGTATTGAGGGAACTCCCCACATTCGCGATTTTAATTTTTCATGAATTTCCATGGGCTGGTAAATGAATAAAAACTGTTATGTTTAAATAGAATTTATTTCAGCTTCAAAAAAATAAGGAAACCCTTCACATATAATATGTTCTTTACCATACCACAATATAGAATAAAATCCCACTGTGCAGGTCTTAGGACTTTCAATATTTTTTCTATAGATGTTTCAAACAATGCACATACAAATTTGTGGTTTTTCCCTGTCAATAGATTGTATTAGTACAATATATCGGACAAAAGATTTGTACTCAATTCGAGTAAAATCAAATACACTGCAAGCAATTTTAAAATGTAAAGCCAAAAAAAAAGTGAAATTTGACATTAATTTCAATGGTTAAAAATTTTATTTATATATAAAAAAGACGATCACATTTAAATCTTCTCTGCTGTTTTGTGAATTCTTTGTCCCCGATTGAGAAAGAATTCGCGATCGTATTTCAATATGAATGGAAATTGGGATCAATGATTTATACAATAATTGGAAATTGAATTTTGTTTCGGTTTTCCATGCGCGGAAGTTTGTGTGTGTATTCTTAGAGTAATATGTGTGTAGTATTATTATAAGCATACATTGCCACAATTAATGGAAATGTGGCCAACCATTTCAACAGAGAGAAGATGGAACCGTCCGACTGCTGCAATGGTACTTTGAGTATTTATATAAAATTCATATGGAAATTGCTTATGTGAATTATAAGCAATGAAGACTGTTTTTTCTTATTTGAACAATATCAATTAATTGTTGAGCTTTGAAGACACCACAAGTGTGGGGAATAAATAAATTGAATACAATAATGATACGCCGCACACCCCCTCCATTACCCATGTCTGTACTTGCGTTGCTCTCCGTGTTAATAAGCAAATTGCTTGTGCTCGCCATTTATTAAGCATATATGAATAATGTGTATTGTACTTAAAATGAATTATTATTGAACATGTCATTTAAAATTTTAATCGGGTATGATATAGTGACGTGATATATTTATTTATTTATATTTTAGGTAATGAAAATTTTGAAGATAAAAATTAAAAATATGAGCAGATATAAAAACAACTGAAACCGATCGGACATTCCAGCACAAACGGTAACTACAGACACTTATGTTTGGCTAGTACCTAGAAAATACCAAAAAAATGACACGTGATGTTTGAAAAACCTAGCGGCAATCCTCAATATATCGAATAGTGAGGTAAGTGTTATATGAGAGTTATATATGTTTAGTTGATTATCCACGCCTATAACTCTGATAGTCCTTGAAAATATTCTTTAAAAATCCACGCCTATAACTCTGATAGTCCTTGAAAATATTCTTTAAAAATCCACGCCTATAACTCTCATAGTCCATACAATTTTCTTTAAGAATCCACGCCTATAACTCTCATAGTCCATACAATTTTCTTTAAAAATCCACACCTATAACTCTCATAGTCCATACAATTTTCTTTAAAAATCCACGCCTATAACTCTCATAGTCAATACAATTTTCTTTAAAAATCCACACCTATAACTCTGATAGTCCTTGAAAATATTCTTTAAAAATCCACGCCTATAACTCTAATAGTCCTTGCAAAAATATTCTTAAAAAATCCACGCCTATAACTCTGATAGTCCTTGCAAAAATATTCTTTAAAAATCCACGCCTATAACTCTGATAGTCCTTGAAAAAATATTCTTTAAAAATCCATGCCTATAACTCTGATAGTCCTTGCAAAAATATTCTTTAAAAATCCACGCCTATAACTCTGATAGTCCTTGCAAAAATATTCTTTAAAAATCCACGCCTATAACTCTGATAGTCCTTGCAAAAATATTGTTTAAAAATCCACGCCTATAACTCTGATAGTCTTTGCAAAAATATTCTTTAAAAATCCACGCCTATAACTGTGATAGTCCTTGGAAAAATCCACGCCTATCCACGTCCTTGAAAAATCCACGCTTATAACTCTGATAGTCCTTGAAAAAATATTCTTTTAAAACCCCGCCTATAACTGTGATAGTCCTTGGAAAAATCCACGCCTATAACTCTGATAGTCATTGAAAAAATATTTTTTAAAAATCCACACCTTTATCAGAGTTATATTTCAAAACATTTGGAGTCCACAAATTTTATATCACTGTCCCTTACCATATATACATTCTGCCCAGTATAAATGCAAATAAAACAAGACACCACATATGCTAAAGCTTTTATGCCATGAGACTTAGGCATATCCAGAATGTGGCTAAATTGAGGTTTAGAAGTTAGTTAGTAGAAAATCGTTTATATCTTAAACTTTTTGAAAAACAAATGAAAAAAGCCAGCCTTACCAAGGAAACGTTTCAGATCAGCCACAAATTTGCAACTGTGTGGTTGTGTGTGTGTTACTGTGTCTGTGTCCGGGCATCTTTGTTGTATTGTATTGAGAATAAATGTGTATTGTGTGTTTATAGATTGTGTATGAAATAAAAATCGAGAAATCGAAAAGGTAGAATTTTTAAAGTGATGTGATTTTAATTGATTTCCATGCTTCGATGCAATTGTGTTCGCATGTGTGTTTGTATGTGTGCAGCCATATAAGTTTGGCTGTCTGTATGTCTCCAAGCTGAATGAATCAATGCCAAACTTGAAGTGCATTGGCATACATGCATGAAGGTGGTTTTTATGCGGTTAAGGGTACAATGTTACAAAATTTTTAAGGTAGATTATCATCATTTCAATAATCGTCAACATCATTATTATCATCATCTCCAGCAGTAGCATCATCAGATGTTGCTTAAATTTCAATAAAAGGCGTACTGCATGAGTGCGTGTGTGTGTTCATTATTGGTTGGTTATGGACATGTGTGAAATTTGTGGTCAGTTTGACTTTATAGCTTTGGTTGGAGGGGAGAAAGGGAGACATTCCTTAACTGACTATCTTTTTTGGATTTTAATTGAAAATTTCCAAAAAAGGTTTAGGCATTGAGGAATAGTTTAGTTTTATAAAGAGAAAATAATATCTCTGTGTGGGTATTTGTTTCTTTTTATCAAAGCTTTAGTGTGTTTTTATCCAAATTTAGGATAAAATTAATTGATTTATATTCTATTTTTTTTACAATATAATAGATTAATATATATATATATATATATATATATAGTAGAAATTATTAGAAACGTGGATTTTTTAATCAAAAGAATGTTTTTTCATGGACTATTGTAAGGCATGGATTTTTTAAAGAATTTTTTCCAAGGACTATATGAGGCGTAATTTTTTTATGAAATACTTTTCCAATGACTATATGAGGCGTGGATTTTTTAAAGAATATTTCTCAAAGGCTTTAAGAATCCTGGATTTTTTAAGAATATTTTTTCTAGGACTATAAGAAGTGAGGATTTCTTAAAGAATATTTTTTAAGAATTTTAATAAGTGCGGATTTTTTAAACAATATTTTCCAGGGACTATGAGAAGCGTGGATTTATAAAAGAATATTTTTTCAAGCGCTATATAGATTTCTTCAGAACATTTTTAAGGACTAGCAGATGTGTAGGTTTTTTAAAAATATATTTCTAGGGACTAGAGGTTTGGTAGGTTTTCTAAGGAATATTTTCAAAGGCTAGAAGAGATGTACGAACTACAAACTGTAGCAAAAGCAACACTTGGGTACCAAAAACCACCACCAAGAAACCCATAGTACGATCAGGAGAGTCGTAATGCTGCTGATGCGAAAAATGCAGCGTATAGGGCAACCCTGCAGACAGTATTAACACGTAATGTGATGGAGAATTATCGGGAGAAAAGGAGAGAGGCGAAACGTTTTTTCAGAAAAAAAGAAAAAAGAACAAGAAAAATGTGAGCGTGAGTGTAAAGGAGTCAGAATCAAGGCCTGGAAATTTTACCAACGAGTAAAACACCAAACGGAAAGTTTTGGTGCAGGCACATCCTCCTGTAGAGATGAAGAAGGAAGCCTGGTGACAGATACATACATCGTGTTGATCTGGAAGGAGCATTTTGAAAAGCTTCTGGTATCAAATAGTGGCGGTGAAGAAGATACCCCAGAACCAATAAGAGATGACGGTATAGAGTATATACCACCTAGCCAAGATTAGGTCAGAGTAGCAATTAATCGGCTGAAGAACAATAAAGCAGACGATGGGTTACCAGCCGAGCAATTCAAGACTGGTGGTCAGATGCTGGTGAGGAGCATGCACCAGCTGATTAGTACAATTTGGCTAGAGGAATGCGTGCCCAAAGATTGGAACCTCACCATTCTGTGTCAAGACTGGTGGTCAGATGCTGGTGAGGAGCATGCACCATCTGATTAGTGCAATTTAGCTAGAGGAATGCATGCCCAAAGATTGGAACCTCAGCATTCTGTGTCCCCTGCAAAAAAAAGAATACAAGACGATAAAAGGATACAAACTGTAGAGGAATTAGCCTTCTTCCCATCGCATATACTACTTATGGCTCCCGCAGAATGGGAAGGCCACGAATTAAATGGAAAGATCAAGTTGAAGACAACATCTTAGAACGTGATCTCTCAAATTTGGAGGAGATGCGCACAAGACCGACGCGCTTGGAAATCCTTTTTAAGCTCGGCTTATGGAACAACCGTTCTGTAACAAGCCAGGTAAATAAGTAAGTAAGTTCAAAGTACTACAATATGGAGGGGGTTTTTAAAGAATATTTTTACGGACGTTAGGAAATATTTGTTTGCCAAAACTTTAGAACATAGACCTCGTAATATATATGCTGTTATTGTTCGAAATAAAGTTGAGGCTCAATACTGAACTATTGAAGTGACACATTTAAATTTCATGCATGTCTGCACACATTATACCTAACAACGGTGACACATTGGTCAGTATGGAATATCCAATGGCAAACACTTTCAGATATGTATAAAGAGATACTTCGTTGAGAAAGTAAAACATTTAACCGCTACCATAAATGTCTCAATATCACGTAATATTCACACAGTACGTAGGTGAGTGTAAACACTAAATGGTTTGTGTTGCTTGTATCCATCGGCGCCAAATAACCACTAAACCTAAGGAGTTTATCTGGACACGAATCATACATTTATACGAACATGCAACCGTACGGTTGTGTAGAAGTGCAAGTTGTGCAACAACATTACAGCATATTTGTGGTTAGACGATGTTACCGCATTGCAAGCCACAAAATGTTGGCATATTAAAGACCGAAATTCATGTTTCTCAATTTGTAAAATCTTTAGATTTTTACATAGCTTAAAAAATTAAAATAATAAGCGATGTTTAATTGTAAACACAAAAATTTTATCTAAGGTCCATATCCATCAAAACTAAATTTAAAATACGAAATCTTTTTTTTCACATCAAATCAGTTAACTAATATTTTTGAATTTATTAATTATAATATTTTTATATATAATTATAATTATGTAACGCCTCGAAATATTGGTCCTAGACCCACCTTTAAGCATACCGATCGTCATATCTCGACTAGCTGAGTCGATCTAATGGTAAAGATCAGATAATATTTAGAGGATGAAATGGACCAAATACTTAATTTTTGTCAGTTTTTCTGGTCGTTCCAGAGGCCGCAATTATGGCCCGAACATCGTGAATTTTTACATGGAGAAGGGGATCAGGTCAAAGAATAAGCATGGTCAATATTTAGCGGGTCAAATGGACCCTAACTTTTGTGTGAAAAATTACAAAATTTGCATTATATAGTGTATATTTTAACTCCTAAAGGACATAGAGTCGAGAAGTTGATAGAAGAGTGACTGACCTTTAAATTGATAACAATTATATTTTCTTATGTTCTCGGATGTGGGAGTTACACATAAATATTTACAGGTGCTTACGTATAAATATATTATTTAGTAACCCATTATCACACTAGAGGGCGGAAATACAACGCTGATCGATTTGAAATTTTCCATGGTCAAGACACAACGCCTATAATTTTTGGTGATGGTCAGATAAAACTTTTGGGATAAAGTAGACCGAAAAGTTATTTTTTGGCGTTTTTTTTCGATTTGATCTATAGGCTACAATTATAGGACGAACATCACAATACAACCCACGGCGAAGGGAGTATGGACAAGTAATTAAAAGGGATGCACTGAATATTGGTAATATTCGGAAAATATTTCAGTGTAAGGAAGAGGTGTTGTTGACCTCTAATCGGGTATGAGGGTACTACTACCACGAAATATTACCCAGACTCGGAATAAACTTCTTTAGAATGTTAGAACTCCGTCGTAGTTGGGTAGGGTATTGTATGGTCGGCCCCGTCCGACTATACTGCTCCGCTCACTGGTTTATTATTTATTTTTTAACAACAATCATATTTTATTCATAACGGAAATTTTACAAATTTACTCAATGACCTGAAAATATCACACATCCAATGTTCTTATACATCATAATTAAATTTCCGATAAATTGTTTTTCTTTACCAAATAATTTAAAGAAACTATTGCAACATATTTCGTAAAAATTTTCAGAGTTTTCTTTATCAATTTTTTGAGGTTTCAAGTTCTTCAGATAAAATTAAAATAAATACCACCTCAATTCCCCCATGTATGATGGTTAACACAAAACCAGCACTGGTGGATTGTAGCAAATTGCACCGCACGCATACACTTTTGTTAATTTATTATGTGGTTTTCTTTTCACAAAAGACATACAAAAAAACAACAACAAAAACATCAACTGAATTGTGAAAACAATGAACCGACAAAAGAGCAATAAGGCAACATGCATGATTTTCTTTTGCCACTTTAAGTCAGAAAGTAAAAAGTATGCATAACGAAAAAATGTTGCATATTTATATACATATGTATTTGTATGAACACAACACCACACTGCACCGCACAGCAGAGGCATATTCGTAGAATAAGCAGAATTGACTTCCTGTATGTTTGGGAAACGTACACAGATGTAATGCATCCGGTTGTATCCTTGGCAAAGGATGTAATTAGTATTATTTATTTTTTGTTACAAAAAAGGAAGAAATACCACAAACGTTTGCACTCAGGTACAGTATTCGGATGTGGAGTCATCACATATTTTTTTCGGAGGAATGAAGACGGATTACTGCATTTTTCAACTCCAAAAAAATGTTCATATTTAAATATTGTAAAATTTCCTGAAACGACTAGCTGATTCTATCTAGACATGTGTATCCATTCGTCTATCCATTATAATTTGTTATACAGTTACGGATCAATCGTCCATAGCTGTTATAATCGGTCTATATTTAATGGGTCAAAAGGACCCAAACTTTTATTTGGAAATTTTAAAATTTGTATTTTATGATGTATATATTTATTCCTGAAGATAATAGACTGGAGAAGTTGAAAGTATATCCATGAGGAGTGGTTGACCTTCAAAATGACTGATAATGATCAGATTATATTTAAGGTCGAAATGGACCGAAAAATGTAAATGTTTACTCCAGGAATGAATTATTCGATGGTGAGGAATAGGGGATGCTGATCTCCATTCGTGGAAGAGGTTACAAATATCGCGAATTTTTGACTCGGAATAATGAAAGCTAGAATTCAGCAAACCTTATATATTTGAAACGCTATATTTTGAAATCTGGGAACATTAAGCTTTACATCAGTAAAATTTTATAATTTTATAACAAATAACATCAGGTCAAAAATCAAATTTCATATTTCTGTGAATATAATTTATATTTGATAAATCTCATATAAGATTGATGTGCGTCAAAATATTAACATTAAATTATGGCCAATTAAACAGTAATTGTAAATGATTTAAAACAGTATTATGGTCGATTTTTAGCTTCTGGATGATGTTACGACTTCGATCATCTTTGGCGTCAAAAATTCCTGAACGGATCTAAAATTGCACATAATTCGGAACCATAAACACCATTCACAATTTCAGCCGCTTGGCTTGTATTTTCTTGGCTGTAAAATGTACCGATTTTTTTCTTTATTCACTTCCATTTTTAACACCCTGTAACATACAACTAAATGCACCCAACAAAAAACAGCAAACTAATTTTTTTACTGCGAAATGTCACCCTTCCAACGATAATAAATCTGAAATTGTTTTCATCGATAATTTATGAGAAATCTATCTGTACAGACATCTGCCGAAAAAATAATGGATTTATTTTTTCCCAACCTAATATGCGATATTAACATATTTCATTAACCCACTGCTGTGATTATGGCCAAAAATGGGATCTCTAGCCCAAAGTGGGTCGGCCCCGTCCGAATATACTGCTCCGCTCACTGGCTTTAGAATATTTCCATATTAGGAAATACCGTATATATTGGTAAGATTTTAGGCATAGCATGTTTAATATATGTAATTATAACCGCATCTGTGTTTTGAAATAGCCTCTATATATTGGCTGCGCTTCGTTTAATTATTTTGGAGATCTTAGGCATTTTTCAAAACATTCTAGACATTTTTTAATATTGTGAAGTTCCTAGATGAATTTTACCACCTAAATGCCTGTGATTGTCCCTTTGTTATATATGTCCCTTTGTTATATATCCTTTATACAGGGACTTTATTTTATATATTTTGATGCTCTGGCATTCTGTGTCCTTTGAGTTAAAAAACGTATCTGTACAACCTTATGTCCTTAAGACTTACGAGATTGTATACACTTAGCTACGAAAAAAATGTGCCTTATCGACATATTGGATGTTTCGTTGGGCCAAATCCATTTTAGGTACTATGGAGCGATTTGCAAATATCCATCCATCTGTCTAGCTGGTGGGCACGATAATTATTGAAGTAAGTAACCGATTTCATTCAGTCTTAAATGATTGAAATATTGGATTTGAATTTCTGCGGACCGCTTCAAATAAATTGGAGTTGATGGAGTCAAATGTCTGACGATAATTTTTGAAGAGCGTAATATTATTATATATATAGTCTTATAAGTTCAGGTTTTGATATAGCTTCTACATATAGACCTCGTCTCACTTCTGTTATGTTGGAGGGTGAAGTTTTCAGTCGGATTTTCCATCTAAAATTCCACCCTCAGCCTTATGACTTATGAGATTATATACACTTAGATACGACAAAAATTTTCCTCATTGAAATATTGAATTTAGACCTCACGTTTCTTTATACCAAATCCGTTTCAAATACTTTGAAGTCGATTTACAAATGTCCGTCCGTCTGTCTTGCTTTTGTGCACAATAATACTCGAAGGAATTAACCGGTTTTCTTCAAACTTCAATCATTGTAATATTGTATATGGATTTCTTTGGAACATTTCAAACAATTTGGAGACGATGGAGTCAAATGTGTATGTGCCTGATGATAATTTTTGAAGGTCGTAACCGATTTCATCGAAACTTAGCACAAGTAATATTTCTTCCAAACTTAAATATACTTCATCCGTCTACCCCTTCAGGTGCCAAAATTTCGAAAATATCTTTTCGATCCACATTTGCAACATTTTTACAAAATCTAGATGTAGTCCGAAGATGGCACCCATCAGGTTTTTAAAACTTTATTAATTTTTCTGATTCCATCCATTGATTGTACATTGTAATATTATTACCAAACCTACACTAAATCCGAAAGTGGATATGGTTATACTAACCATATATGCAAGTATCGACTATATAGGTGCATATCTTCTTCACGGAGTGTGTGATCTGAACCTGGCATATCTTAATATTTATAGTAACAATATATTTAGATCAGCTATCAACCACCATCTCTTGCATCGCACCCTCGAGTTGTCACAATTTTGGCAAAATAGTTTCGCGTGGACACTAGACAGTGATTCCGTAGACCTATCAATAAAAGCATTTTAAGCCAGGATAAGTGTATACTAAATATATCCTAGGCTAAGAATACATATCTGTCGGCATCACCCAGTGCCAATTTGTTACTTACTTATTATTTCAGGATAGCAAACCTCGTGATAGATAATTAAAAATCTATGTTTTGACGTAAAAACCAATTAGGGTCGAAACTAAAGTTATATATTTTCTAAGCGTCCTTGTATTAGCATCTTCAGTTTTTAAAACGATGCCACATGATTGCACATCCAGAACAACAACATATACTTATTTCAAAAGGCAATATTTAAATATATCTATGTGACTGTATACATCCCAAGGTTGCATATATTACAAAATTCAAATATTTATTATATTTATAATTCAGCAGACCTTTGTTATATGAGATCAAAAACTAAAAACCCACAAAAAAAGTAACAAAAAAAAAAACAATAGAAAACTAAACGAACTTTTTCTATGAAACTTTAAATATATATTTGTCCTTTACAAAAAAAAAAAAAAAAAAAATCACGTACTCAAATGCCAATATGTGTGGGGTCTCTGGTAGCAAGGTTTTTCCTAGCGTTCGTACTTTTAATATGTTATTGTTGTTGCAGTTTGTAGGATGTCATTAGTTGAGGTGTTAGTGCACGAGGAAAGGTTTACTACCTACTAGACATTCACCGCACAATTCTAGTCTGCAATTTGACAATACCTTTATGCGTCAAAATGAACACACCCCTGTTCGTATAGTAAAATCACAAGCGATAGCAAACATTTGGACATTTATCAACATTTTGTATTCATCATTCATTTCCTTTCAATTTTCCTGTCAAATGATGAATGAGGTGTGGTGAAATAATTGTGGGGGAATTTTTAGGATTTTGGATCATACCAGAAAATTTAATTTTTTTTGTCCCAGTTAAATTATAATAACATAACCATTACCTGAAAACTCATAGAAAACTTTTTTACATATGAACTCAATTTTTATACACACATTCTAGAAGCAAAAATGTCTGTCTGGCTGAATAGTGCGAATGATACGTACGTACCCTACAAATGGCCAAAATTTTGATGGAAAATAAATGTATAACATCCTGTGATAGGATTATACATTTTTATCCAAACTTTACATAACCTAATATTTTTACTAAAACTATTCGAAGGTGTCAATTATTGATCCACTCCTTCTTGCACCTCCCTCACAAGAGTTTATATTTTGAAAATGTGTAAATATCTTACAATGCGAACGAAATATGAGAGTTTTTAAAAACTCTGCACTCCTCTCCCTATATAGGGTCAAAATGTGTAAATCCAATACGAACCTTTTTAATTATCCAATTTGATCCCAACTTCGCACAGAAGTAATAATTTTAAAAAATCGTAATCATATCCTCAGATGCAGCCTATCGGTCTATTCCTTCGGTTACTCCCCAAAGGATTTAGAGATTTAAAAGTGGTAAAGCTAGATAGATTCCGAAAATGGGTCCTATGAGTCAAATTGGCTCCCTAAATCTAGTGTTAACCAGTGAGCGGAGCAGTATAGTCGGGGCCGACCATACGATACCCTACACAACTATCTCGGAACACTAACATTCTACGGATGTTTATTTCGTGCCAGAGGAATATTTCGTTATATTTGCATCCTCTTGTACGATTATAGGCCAACATCACCTCTTCCTTACACTGTCATATTTTCCGAATATTCCCAATATTCAGTACAGCCCAGCTAATTACTTATCCAGATTCCCTTTACCGTGGGCTGAGTTGTTATATTCGACTTGTGGCCTTTAGATCGACTCGAAAGAGCTGTAATTTGGCATATCAGTTTTTTGGAGGCTGGTATCTATTTTAATATTAAATTTTCAATGCAGAGCCATGTTTTGATATAGCCCAAAATATTTTTAGGTATTTTGACGGTTTTGTTCGCATTTTTTAACCGAAAAGGCTGTACTTTTACATTACTTCATAAAAATATTCGTTATTATTCACGGCAAAAATTTATCTTTTTATTTTACTTTAATTTGACCTAAAGCTTCTCATGAATGTCTCCTTAAAATTTCAAGTGAAAATCACAAGCAATCTTGAAGATATAGCCGATTTATTACGACAGCATCAAGCGACGACATGCGCAGAATACCGTTATATGGGAGTAAATGGGTCAATATCGATATTTTTGTTATAAAATCAGAACCCAAAATACCAAATTACAGCCAAATCGGTAGAAAAACCTGCCCAAAATTTTGACGATAATGGATTCCTGATCTATCTTGAAACTAATAAAAATTATCAAAATCTACTACAAAAGTAGTGATTCTACCACAGATACGTGCTTTAGGAGGAAATAATGGTTTACATAATCATCCGAAAATAGGGGAGACTGGGGCACATTTCGGCATTGAAATTATACCCATAAAATCGCATGTTACTTCTCTACAAATGTCCCCTAAATTTTCACACCACCTGTATTCTCACACAACAGTGTCATGTTGTTGCTGCTGATACTTCAAGAGCTTCCGTTGCCATTATTACGTGTTTTGCTGATGTTAGTGTGTAGTTGATGTTGTTGTTGGCATTGTAATTGTCGTCTAACAGCAGGACATTGTCCGCAATGTGGCAATGAAAAGTTTTGTTGCATACATAACTCACATGCATACACACTCAGACTCACACACACACATACGAACATCGAAATAAATGTGACTGTCGCAGACATGATTTGACTCTTTAAAATTCGATCCTTTAAATCAAAAGTGAGCGAATAGTACTCGACGAATTTACGATTGTGTAAAAATTCACTTATGTACGCACTATAAATACACACACACACATCATGTAATGAAAGTGTGTGTAAATGACTATATGTTTATGTATGTGTGTAGTTGGCATTGAACATATTCATTTGTAATAGTACTACTAACGTCGTTTGCCCATGAATTTTGCCTTTACCTCAATAATGGTCATTCAACGGAAGACAAGCGTTCTTTTTTATACGCATCTCTCGCTCTGTCTGTCTATCATTTTCATTCAGTTAACTTTTGAGTTCTCTTGACCACACTGTACCAAAAAAAAGGTACACATAAAGAGGTACTATATGAGAAGAGCAACCGCACAGTTAATGTGCATATGTAGGTGTGTGTGAGTGTGTGTATGTATAACGTTTACGACTTATTTTCCGGAAAATTTGACTTGCTTTTTATGTCTGTCCCCAGCTCATCAACACAAGAGCAGTGGCTATCGAACGGATGTGGACTCACTTCGATATATGAATGTTTTATGTGCTGCCATTTCACATCGAACGTGGATTTTCGCAATTTGACTGCATTAACGTATCATGAGGAATTTGTGTATAGTCTCTCGTTTTTTTTGGGGGGTTTGAATTCGATGTGTGTGTTTCGGTGAGTATTTGGCACTATTAGACATTGGTTAGCTGCTGATGTGGTTTCTAAATGTAGACCAGACAGTTTTGGTCTTGTCTGAGTGATGGACTTATACTTGCTAAAATGGTGTAATTTTGGACGTTATATTTGCCGTTGCAATAAAAGGTCAAATTAACACTGAAGTGAATTTAATTTTCAATTGGAGGAAAAAAGAGTGCGCTTGGATTGTTTAATAATGAGGAGATAGGAGGAGATTCTGTGTAAGGTTTCCCAGAAGATTAATAAGAGTAGCTAATTTAAATTCTGACCAAAGAATTAAATATATTCATGTAAAAATCCTTTAAAAATATTTTTAAAAAATCCACGCCGTGTATAGTGCTTGATTATGATTAAAACATTTTTAAACCAGGAATGTAGTAAAGTCAAACGGGGCCGACTTTGCTCATTTTTGTACTCATTTGTAATAATTTGTGTACTTTTTGCAAAATTTCGTATCAATCTGACAAAAATGAAGAGTTTGGTGCACCATTTGCTTTAAATCGGGAAAAATATATATGAAAGCTATATTCAAATCGGAACCGATTTCAACGTTCAAAGTTATACTAAATTCAGTACGTTTTGAGCTTATAGGCCATATTTTGGGTTCTTGGTGTATTATTTACTCCAAATCGGACAAAAATATATATGGGAGCTAAACTAACTTCAGGCCGTTGCTCAAAATGTTATGCATAAAGGCCATATTGGTTTATTCTTTATATATATATATATATACCGAGTTATATCAAAATCAGAACCACTTTCAACGAAACTTTCCACACGTTAGTAGGTTGTGCAAAATTTTGTGCCAATCGGCCATATTTTGGAGCTGTGGTGAAAATTTTGGAGCTGTGCTGAAAATCGGACGAAGCTATATATTGGGGCTATATCTAAATCTGAACCAATTTCAGTCAAACTTTCCACACTAAATTCAGAAAGTTCTGAAAAAATGTAGAGCTAATCCGTCATATTTTGGAGCTTTGGTGCCCCAATTACTGTAAATCGGACGAAACTATCTAAATCTGAACCGATATCAGCGAAACTTTCCACGCCGTGGGTTATACTAACTTCAGAACTTTCTGCAAAATTTTGTGCCAATCGGCCATATTTTGGAGCTTTGGTGTCCCATTTACTGAAAATCGGACGAAAATATATATGGGAGCTATATATAAATCTGAACCGATATCAGTGAAACTTTCTACACCGTAGGCTACACTAATTTCTGAACGTTCTGCAAAATGTCGTGTCGATATCAGTGAAACTTTCCACACCGTAGGTTACACTAATTTCTGATCTAAATCTGAACCGATATCAGTGAAATTTTCCACGCCGTATGTGTGCCTAACGGCCATATTTTGGAGTTTGGTGCCCCTTTAACTGAAAATCGGACGAAATTATATATGGGAGCTATATCTAAATCTGAACCGATTTCAGCGAAACTCCACACCGTTGGTTATACTAATTTCAGAACGTTTGTGCCAATCGGCCATACTCCATTTACTGAAAATTCGACGAAACTATATATGGGAGCTATATCTAAATCTGAACCGATATAAGTGAAACATTCCACTCCGTAGGTTACACTAATTTCAGAACGTTTTGCAAAATTGTGTGCCAATCGGTCATATTTTGAAGCATTGGTGCCTCATTTACTGAATATCGGACGAAACTATATATGGGAGCTACATATAAATCTGAACCGATTTTTTCCAATTTCAATAGCGTTCGTCCTTGGGCCAAATAAGTGACCTATGCCAACTTTCATCCAATTCGGATCATAAATGCGACCTGAACAACGTTCACAATACACGGACAGGCGGACATGCATAAATTGACTTAGAAAATGATTCTATCCATATTCTTAAAAGGAACCATGTGTCTATGTCGTTTCCTTTTGCCTGTTACAAACATATGCACAAATACTCAACTTGCATCCAATTCGGATCATAAATGCGACTTGTACGTTGTTCACAGTTTAACATACACGGACGGACCCTGTACCACAGTGTGGTGACGGGTATAAAAATTAACGACTATTATAGCCCGTGAAAACATATTCTTTAAAATATCCACGCCTGTTAAAAAAATATTGTTTAATAAATCCATTCCTATTATAATCCTTGAAAAAAATATTAAAAAAATCCACGCTTATTATAGTCCTTGAAAAAATATTCTTTAAAAATCCACACTTCTTGTAGTCAAGATCAACGCGCTTATATTTCTGACAATCTTTGAAAAATATGGCTTTATAGTGTTTCTTTCCTCATCGAATACTCCACATGCATGTCCCAAAAAAGCCACATCCACCGACATCATTATGAAGCCCAAACCCCAGTGATCATTATGACGTGATAATACAGCTTGATGCGCAGAAATAGAAGGAAAGCTCCAGCAACAGCAGTCACCAGTGATGATGATGGTGGGTGGAAGTAAAGATTTGTGAAACGTAGAAAACGGTTGTGATTTTTTGTAAGGTAACAAGCAGCAGCTACGTAGATAAACATTCTGTGATGTCTCGGAACAAAGGTGTAATTGTCAGAGGTAAAAAGAAATACGAAGAAGGACGCAAAAACAAGGTATGCATTTTTTTTACCAAACTTAGGATGCAGTGGTTGTAGTAACGAAACCATCATCACAAGCTTGGCGGTGGCTGCTATGGCCATTTTTTTATGTGTTGCTTTGCTTTTGGCTTGGCATTCTAATGTCGTGTCTTTATTTCTAGGGGTAATTAATGAGCTGTATTTAACTTTTAGAAACTGTAACTATGCAAGTGGACGTTTTTTTCTCTTCTAGTTTTTTACTACATTTTAGTTTGCATTCATGGCAAGTTTGAAACCATTTCTTATATGTGGTTGCTCCTGTTTTCCCTAAAACTCTGGACATTTTTTTTGCAAAAAATCTTTCAAATACTTAGATATTAAGTTAAGAGTTAGGATGTATATATGTAGTAGTAGCTACTTACAGTGTATACTCAGTGATATCCTTTTGGAAACCGATGGTGGTACACCATTTGATGCTATGCAGAGATATGAACCCATTTCATTGCGAGAAATTTTTGCCAGCTTTAATACTTCACCCCGATAAGAGGACACTGTAACGAAGTACAAAACCAGGGAGAAGAGAATCATTATAGAAAGTGTAAAAAGAAACGTATAAATGGACAAATTCATTGGCCAAATAAATATATAGTTGAGTGAGTCTACGTCTCTGTGTGTGTGTGGTCAAAGTTATAAAATAGTTGAACAAATTATTGTTGAACTATCATTATACGGGTCGGTCGTGGTGTTGGGTTTTTTGAAATTGAATTTAATTACCTAAAGTTTTAGTGCCCACACTGTCTTTGAGAACTATTTCATTTCCATCTTCACGGCGCCAAGTTACAATGGGTTCGGGATAACCACGAGCTCTGCAAGAGAAAATGAGGAGAATTATTACAAATTATTTATAGATGTGTTACCGAAACTATGTAAATTTAATTTGTGGAATTTAAACGATTTTTAAGTTTTAATACAAATATGTATAATTTTTTGGGAGATTATAGTGTATTACTTAAATACAAAAAAATGAAAAGGCACGACTTCTGCTGTTAGGAGTAAGTAAATATCAGGAATATACATATCGACGCCTCCGAACCATAGTATGCTAAGTCTGAAAAGTGCGTTTTTCAGTAGAAGTTCTCAAAGTATGGAAGTTTAATATATCTTACGGGCCATGCTAAGTACATTTTTGCTTATAACTTTGGTTTGGATTGGCCGATGATTACCAAAATTTCAGAGAATATAAATTAAGGACCGCAGTATCTAAAAACGTAAAGAACTTTAAAACATGCTAAGTCGACTTAGCATACTATGGTTCGGAGGCGTCGATATATTCTTTATTGTAATACAATTACATGTTCGTATAACAAAATCTGTATGTATAGAACTCACTTCATTTAGGATTGATCACTCAAATATGGCTAATATTCTTAGAATGTGTGGTATTTAAAGTGGAATATTTCGATTCATGTTATGGTCCTTATGTAATATAACCATGACATATCGACATTTTAAAGGTTGTGACAACTTTTAACCAAATTGGTCGTTATTTGAAATTTCGGGTTCTTGGAGGCTAAACGATTTTCTATCCCCGTTTTTTGTTTCTACCCACATGATTAAAGTTTATGCCTCATTTATTAGCTTGAGACTTTGTAATGTAGCATTTTGGTTTCTCAGTGACTAAAAAACTAGATATTAAGGTTCGCAGGGTTTCAGGTATTCTTTCCTTCTTTACTTACTTGAGATTCTGTAATGTAGGTTTTTGGTTTCTCAGTGATTAAAAAGCATGTCCAATGTAGGTCTATGTTAAATACTAGGGTCCTAAATTTTTTTAGTTATATAAGCAGACTTTTGACTCATTTTCCAACCCATTTGTCATTACAAGGGACTCAGAATTCTCGATTTGAAACTTCGACGATTTTCATTTATCATAGTCATATCTCGACTAGCTGAGTCGATCTAGACATGTGTGTCCGTCCGTCCGTCTGTCCATTATAATTTGTAAACACGATACAGGCCACAGTTATGGACCAATCTTCACGAAATTTTGCATGTATGATGGCTTCTGGCCAATGAAGACCCCTATTGTTTTTGGAAAAGATCGGTTAATATTTAGGGGATGAAATGAACCAAAAACTTTATTTTTGTCGGTTTTTCTGGTCACTACAGAGGCCGCAATTATGGTCCAAACACCTCGAATTTTTGCATAGAGAAGGGGATCGGGCCAAAGAATAAGTTTGCCTGTTTTGATAAAGACCGGTCAATATTTAGCGGGTCAAATGGACCCTGACTTTTGTGTGAATAATAAAAAAATGTGTATTCTATGGGGTATATATTAGCACCTGAAGGTCCTAGACCCGAGAAGTGGATAGTATGTTCAAGAGGAGTGGTGCAGGATTTACACAGTGCAGGATTTACACATAAATATTTACGGGCGCTTACGTATTCATATATTATTTAGTACCCCATTACCATACTAGAGGGCGGAAATATATCGCTGATCGCTTTGAAATTTTCCATGAGGTTCAAGTTATGGTCACCGACAACGCCTATAATTTTCGGTGATGATCAGATAATAATTTTGGGATGAAGTGGACTGAAAACTTATTTTTTGGTGTTTTTTTCGAGTCGATCTATAGGCCAAAATTTAAAGCCGAACATCACAACACAACCCACGGTGAAGGGAATCTGGACAAGTGATTATAAGGGCTGTCTTGAATATTTTTAATATTTCATGACCTCTAGTCTAGCGAAATATTGCCCAAGCTCAGAATATAGAACCACAGAAAGTTATAGTTTCGTGGAAGTTGTGTAGGGTATCATATGGTCGTCCCGTCCGACTATACTGCTCCGCTCACTGGTTTTGTCTATAAGTATTTGAAATTTAAAAGAAAAAAAATAATTTATATAATTTTGTTGTTGTTTTGTAGTAATAATAGAAATAGTAATTTAAGGGAAGATTTTTTTTTGTTCGATTACTGGAACATCTGGCTATGGTATGAACTAGGCAAATTGACATCACTCAAAAATTAGAGAAATGGCGGACCTAATAAAACTATATTTTGGATAATCGCATATTATCGACTAGAAACCAACCTGAAAAATAAGAAACCTATTCATTGATTGAATTTATCCTACTTCATAAGAAATATATTTTAAAAAATACACATTCTGATAGTGGTTCCAGGTTTGTCCAAAACATTTTTAATCCACTCTCTGATAGGGCCACTGATATATTTTTAAAAATACTCGCTTTCATATGCCTTAATAAGTATTCAGTAAAAAAATTACGCGCTTACTTAACTGGCTTATGACAGAACGGTTGTTCCATAAGCCGAGCTTCAAAAATATTTCCAAGCTCGTCGGTCTTGTGTGCAACTCCTCCAATTCGAAACACCATTTTCCGAGATTTTGTCTTCTACTTGATCTTTCCATCGGATTCGTGGTCTACCCCTTCTGAGTAAACCATCACTTGACTCGTTTTTATATGCCTTTTGAGCTGGGGCATCTTCATCCCTTCTCACAACATGACCTAACCAACGTAGTCGTTGCAGCTCGATCCGTCTGACTATGTCGATGTCTGAGAATATATGGCATAGCTTCATTCGACGGCGATATTCACCGTCAACGCAAATCGGCCCATAGATCTTCCGGAGAATTTTTATCTCAAAAACTCCAAGAGCAGCCTAATCTGCTTGCGTAAATACCCATGCTTCAGATGCATACAACATCACTTGTAGAGTGTGAGTTTGGTTTGGCGAGAGGGGAACTGCTTTTGAGGTGCTGAGTTAGACAACATTAGCATCTGTTATCTATTATCGGATTTCAAAGCTGATATTATTAGTTAGGTAGTATATAAAATCGTTCGTTCGAGGTATATAAAATACCACGAAGCTGTAGAATTCAAGTTCTACAGTTGGTCCGAGTCTACTGAACGTCTTGCGTGTTGGTACCATCAGCTTCGTCTTTTCGCCATTTACTGCCAGACCCTTTTTGGCAGACTCCTTCTCAATTCGTTTAAAGTTGGCTGTTAGCGCTCGCAATGTTCGATCCATTATGTCGATGTCGACGGCGTAGGCGAGTAACATATGCTGTTTGGTGTACAAAGTACCATTTATGTTCACATTCTCATCTCGTATGAACTTTTCCAGCAGGATGTTAAACAGGTCACTCGAAAAACTGTCACCTTGTCTGAATCCTCGTTCGGTATTGAAGGGCTCCGAGAGGTCCTTTCCGACTTTAACTGCTTACATGTTAAAGTTATCCTGCTTAGCCGTATTAATTTTACAGTAATGCCAAACTCAGACATGGCTTTAAACGCCATTGAACGGAAAAGTCTTCCAAATGCGGCTCTATAGTCGAAGGATTAGTGGAATGTGTCGATGTTTTTCGTGGCTATTTTCTAGGATTTGGCGCAGAGTGAAAATCTGGTCAATGGTGGATTTTCCAGGCCTGAAGCCTCATTGGTATGGTCTAATAATGTTATTGACCATTGGCTTCAGTTGTTTACGCAGCACGCTGGATAGCACCTTTATATCGTCTTGTCTCCTTTTTTGTGCACGGGACACAGGATTCTGAGGTTCCAATCATTGGGCATGGATTCCTCTAGCCAGCTGAAATAATCAGGTGGTGCATTCTCCTGACCAGGATCTGACCACCAGTCTTGAATAGCTCGGCTGGTAATCCATCGACATCTCTGATCTCTTAAATCTCTTAAAAAATCACACTTTGATGGGCTTTAACAATCTTAAGTTTTGATAGGCCTTTAAAAAATCCATGCTCTCATAGAGTTCCCAAAAAGATGATTTAAAAAATTTACGCTCTGGTGGGCCTTTATTATTTATGAACAAAGAATAAGATTCCCATTCGGAAAAAATTCCATTAAAAATCCACGCTCTGATAGACCTTTCAAAATATAAAATTTATTCCTAAAAAATCCAAGCTCACAGAGGATTGGGCTTCGTATAACCCGGTATAATATACCCTGAGTGTTTGTTGTTTAGTTTCTCCTGGAATCTCCGACCGATTTTAGGTATATCGAATGTCCATCTCATGGTGAATGGTATAAAATGTTCCGCCGGGGCGAAATGTTCAATTTTTAAAAATAATTGTTTTTAATAATATTTTCTGTTTGACATTGTATTCCACAGTTATAGTACGTTTACATTTAACCGGATTTCGTTAACCCAGTGGGTTTCAATTGTCATTCCCTTTGCATATATGTCAAATAAATCCTCATAAGGTAGGTTAACCCGGTAAAAAGTTCTAATGTACAAGGAGTAATATTAAAGCAATCAATCAGAAATTCTATTTATTATTTATCCCAAAGTTATTATGCAATTACTTACACTTTATGTGAACTTTAGCTAATTGTATTAATATTAACTTATTCCTGCAACTACATTGAATGGTTTAGTAGTTCCATATAACGATGTTACGACTGGTGACAGCTATTTTTATAACTCTCCTTTTTATGAGTGTTAATTAAATGAAAAGCCTTTTCTGAAAATGCCAAAGAAAATTGAGGAGAAGAGGAAGACCACGACGGAGACAACAAGCAGAAGATTGTTGATGGTATTACGGCAGATTTTTATAGTTACAAATAACATAAATCAACAAATAAAGCTAACCAGAATCCATTGAAAATATACTCCTGGCAAAGGGCAGGCAAACAGACAGACACATAAAGTAAACTGACCCGTACGGGTTGTAAATTTTGTGTGTTTCTATGACTGTGTGTGTGTTTGGGGGGTCAGCAACAGTAACAGCAATATACGAAAATAAAATAAATGTTTTTATGACCTTTTTCTCGCACTTTATCTCTCACACCATTTCTTCGTTTTCACTAGACACAAACACACACTTATACATTAAACCAGTCAAATGCCACTGAGTTACTTAACCCACGACCTCCAAGCAGGAACATAAGCCAAAGCAACAGTGATCAACAACTACCAACCACAAACAACGGACGGTAAGGAAGTGAAATAACACGGAAACGTAAATCAAAAAGAATGAAGTGTCATTTAATTTGTTGACATTACTACCCAAAAAAGGAAGAAAAAATAGCAGCAACAACAACATCATTCAACCAAGGACAATATCGTCGAAGTTGTATTTTGTGGCCAACAATCACATCTCGAAGACCAATGGTAAAAAACAACTTCGAAAAAAAGGAACAAACCAGAGAATGAAATCCAAAAGATTACTTAACGATAATGCGCTAAAACTTTGTAAGAGTACGGTTTTTTGTTTCTTGGCTATGGTGTGTAAAACAATAATAAAGGATTTGTCGACTAACAGCCAACCCCACCTCCGTTGAAATTACGATTGGTCGGATATAGAAATGAATGGTGGCATGAAGTGTCGCAGATAATTCCAAATGATTAGTATAGATTTTCACAAGAATGTAGATAATGGTAATGGACTCTGACATGTTATTGCCGTGGTCGTCGTTTAGCTTGTTATTTGCGGGATAGTAATATGGGACATTTCATGAAATAATGTGCGTAAGAGAAGTATTAGAAATAAACAAGTGAAAACGTTAGGCGGGCCGAATTTTATATAACCTGATTTTGGGCATTGAAATTAAAATACACCAACGTGGACGATATTAGAGATTCTATGTTGGAAAATTTTCCCAGAGAATCCAAAAAATAAAACTAGAGTCAATTCGGTTTAAAAACTTCTCCAAACTTCTCGATCATTTAAAAGAAGATTTTTACGTCATCTATAAGAAGGCTTATACATAAACTAAAAGTGGACATTCTGGTCTTATATTAGAAGAACGTTTGGTTTTCTAGAAGAATATATTTGATCTTCCTTAAAAAAATTTTGAGGTCATCTAGGTGTAGACTCTTTGCTCTTCAAAAGTAAAAGCTCTGGTCTACTAGATGAAGATTTTCTGGTGTTTTAAAAAATTACCTTTTTATCTACTCTATTCTAGGAAAAGATCTTCTGTTCATCTAGGAGAAGATCTTCAGATCTTCTGTCCTTCTAGGAGAAGATCTTCTGTCCATCTAGGAGAAGAACTTCTGTCCATCTAGGAGAAGATCTTCTGTCCATCTAGGAGAAGATCTTCTGTCCATCTAGGAGAAGATCTTCTGTCCATCTAGGAGAAGATCTTCTGTCCATCTAGGAGAAGATCTTCTGTCGATCAAGGAGAAGATCTTCTGTCCTGGACTTGCCTACAAAAATTAGTTTTAATAAATCTACGCCCTGGACTTGCCTACAAAAATTAGTTTTAATAAATCTACGCCCTGGACTTGCCTACAAAAATTAGTTTTAATAAATCTACGCCCTGGACTTGCCTACAAAAATTAGTTTTAATAAATCTACGCCCTGGACTTGCCTACAAAAATTAGTTTTAATAAATCTACGCCCTGGACTTGCCTACAAAAATTAGTTTTAATAAATCTACGCCCTGGACTTGCCTACAAAAATTAGTTTTAATAAATCTACGCCCTGGACTTGCCTACAAAAATTAGTTTTAATAAATCTACGCCCTGGACTTGCCTACAAAAATTAGTTTTAATAAATCTACGCCCTGGACTTGCCTACAAAAATTAGTTTTAATAAATCTACGCCCTGTACTTGCCTACAAAAATTAGTTTTAATAAATCTACGCCCTGGACTTGCCTACAAAAAATAGTTTTTCACAGACGACTTATACGACTTATATCGACCGATATCGATATCCTAAAGTATATATATCCAAAACTACTTCCATATCTAAAAACTACTCATCAATTCTCAACTATACTACATTTGGTACCATTACCTTTTGTACTCTAGTTGTATTTATTTCCAAAACTAATTTAAAATTTAAAGGTTCGAGTTCTATATGTTTACCAAAAACCAAAGCTTTCCAAATGCAGTATCCATTAATAATATAGAAATCGTATTTCCCAACCCTAATGGTTTACGCAAATCCAAATTGTACCAAATTTAGTGCACATTAATATAAATTTCCATTTATACCTTCCTCAACAATCCAATAGAAATCATATTTCCAAATTTTAAGATTCTAGTTCAACCAAATCGAAATTGTAACATCTGGTACAAATAGGTACGCATTTCCAAAACTTTCTATAAACCTCAATCCTACACCCCAACAGTGATCCTAACTCCAAATTTCAGTATTCCAGAATCATCGATTTACCCAAAAGTCAAATTGTACCAAATTTAGTACACATAAGTACACATAAGTACGAATTTCCAAAACGTCCTGCATAGCCTAATCTTGCATACCAACAGTGATCATTACTCCAAATTTTAAGATTCCATCTCTATCGGTTTACCCAAATCCAAATTTGGTACCACTTTGTACCAATTTTCAGAATTTCATATATATCCCAATCCTACACCCCAACAGTGACCCTAACTCCAAATTTTAGGTTTCCAGCTCTATCGATTCACCTAAAATTCAAATTGTACTAAATTTAGTACACATTAGTACATATGTCAAAATCTACCTACATATCCCAATTCTACACCCTAACAGTGATCCTAAATCCAAATTTTTCAATTTTCAAATTGTACCAAGTTTAGTACACATAAGAACGAATTTCCCAAACTACCAACATACCTCCGTTCTAAAATGCATTAATAATCGTAATTCCAAATTTCAGGTTTCCAGCTCTACCGGTTCACCTAATGTCGTACCATTTAGTACACGTTAGTAGAATTTTCCAAACTTACTACGTACCCCAATCCTACAACCCAACAGTGATCCTACCTCCAAATTTCAAGATTCCAGCTCTATTGCTTCACCCAAAATTTAAAGTGTACCAAATTTAGTACACATAAGTACGAATTTCCCAAACTACCACATACCTCCATTCTTAATTCCAAATTTCGGTGTTCCAGCTCTACCGGTTCACCTAAATCCAAATTGTACCAAATGTCGTAACATTTAGTACACTTTAGTAGTAATTTCCAAAACTCCTACGTATCCCAATCCTACACCCCAACAGTGATCCTAAACAAAACTCAAATTGTACCAAATTTAGTACACATAAGTACGACCTTAATTCGCATTCCAAATTTCAAGTGTTTAGCTCTAACCATTCACATACTACGAAATTGTACCAACTTTAGTAAATTTTAGTACTTTTCGGATACTTATAGTTCGAATGTAAAAAAACCTTTGCTACATCTAGTCTACACTTCATCAAAGACCCTCAATCCAAATTTCAGAGTTCTAGCTGCACCGGTTCGCCAAATACGAATGGTACCACATGTAGTATTGTTTGGTACTTTTCGTACGGTTTTAGTACGAATTTCCAAAAACCCAGCCTTATCTGTCACCAAGAGTGACCCTCGCTCAAAATTGCAAGATTCTAGCTTCAGCCGTTTCGTCTGAGCTTTGATTAAACGTTAAATCAGTCAGTCAGTCAATCACTTCACTCTTTTATTAGTATAGATTATTTAATACTTATATATATTTCTTAATTTGTCTTATTTTTCATTCCAGGTTTTTATGAATTATATATGCTCGAATTTCCGTATGATGATAATCTTAAACGATATACAAATTATTTGAAAATATGGCAGGCCCGCCGATAACGATCAATATATATATATTTGGAATTATCCTCATCTCTCAATCATAAAATACCGCAAGGAAAGATTACAGTAGAATATAGTCCAAATAAGGCTAAGTTATTAAGAAAATTATTTCATAAAATTTGATATTTAATATATATTTTTTAAATGTATATATTTTTTACAAAGTATATTGAATAAAAAATAAAGAATAATGAATTTACTAAAAAAATACTATTTGTTTTTATTTACGGATACAACAAATATGGTAAGTATATATGCCCCTATGCATGTGTGATGACGTCATAATTTTTCATTCACCTGGTTGTACGCATTTTTTGTGCAAATTTCACAAAAATACCAGGCGCCCAGAAGAAAATAGAAAGTAGCCCGCCAAAAAACAACAATTAAAAAATGTAAAAAATTGCATCTGGCAATGCCGTACAAAGAAATTACAAAATTTGTAGCATACTTTTAGGCGCTCGAATTTTTTTTCGCGGGTTGGGTGTTGCCAGACCAAAATTTTTCGATTTTTTTTGCGGGCAACTTGCTACTTCATTCTGGGCGCCTGGTATTTTTGTGAAATTTGCGCAAAATTGCACCAAATTTTTGGGATTTTTTTTTTTAAATTCATTGGTAGCCATTATTGTATCAATGGGCGTTATTGTTACTAAAAAACTAATATTGTGAACCCCCACTAAGAACCCCCCAATAGACGTCCATAAATAAAAACACATTTTTAGTATTTTTTAGATCTGTTTATTTGTTTTATTTCAATAAACGAAGAAGGTATGTACATAAGGAAATAACTCAACTACATACATTATTTACATAATATTACTTAATACAATGGTAGTATAGAGGAACTAATTGATAAACGAATTGTATTTTTTAAGGCAATAACATACAAATTTATTCTCCTACATAATTTTTACAATAAAACATTTAATTTTTTTTGAATAGATCACGAACTAGTCAGACTTTCTACCTTTCATATGACATCAATTTTATTACAATACCTCCAGTGGTCCCAAAGTTATGAGACAAAAACCAGGACATTAAATTCTACATTTATGAAATTTCCATTTACTTCATCAATATATGGCGCTCCGTTCGGGAAAATTGTATGGTCGTAAAGGAAATTGAAATCGATATATATCTATATGAAATGGAGTAAAAAATAGCTGCTTCAATGGATCGATTATACAGCCAAAAAATTGAAGAAACGCGCAATGAACTTTCTTAACAAAGCACGCATTTTCGGTATGAAGTTCAATGATTTGAAAGCGTTGATCGTTTGTATGACGATTCACCGTCAAATTATGGACCAAACTGAAGATTTATGAAAAATCTTCAGATGTATGTAAACTGTTAAAAACAGTGTTGCCAAAAATATAATAGCTAAAAAATAACCTTTATAGGTGTAATAAATATATAATATCATTGTGTAATAAAACTGCAGAATTCCCGCTAACCATTGCTGCAAAATTCATAAAAATCGGTTAAGTATTTTCGGAGTTATTCGAATTTCAATTCTACCATGCTCCGAAATATACTTTCTGTTCGATGCTAGGCGCCTATTACCAAAAAATGAAAAACACCACAGAAATCGATCTTGCAAAAATGGAAATTTTTTCTTCATACAGTTACAGTGTGTGTATGTGTATGTAAATATATTTTACATTGCATATGTGCATAAATCACATACAATCACACCCACATATCAAGCAACAAGAACCCAACAAACCAAAAGTATTGAGAATAATATTATATTAAGCTTACCACAAAAGCATTAAGCTTGAAAAAGTCTTGAGATAATCTTGAGATATGTTTATTAATAATTGTAGAAAAATCAAAACGGAACCCTTATGATACAATTACTTGTGTAATGTTACTAAAAGCTTATTCTTGCAATTGTAGAATAAGTTACAAATGTAATTTTATCTTAACTAGTGTGTATAAAGGTTATCATCTCAATATACAACTCTTGAGAAACATTTGTGTACAACAATAGTTTATCAAGCATAGTTGAAAACTGTTTGTGAAGTCAAATTTTAACAACATTTTTTTAATATTACTAAAAAAAGCTTAAGAACAACTATTATTATAAGCTTGTTCTCAAGTGGTATTGAGATTTGATTACAGAATGGTATGTTGGGAAATTGCACCTCGAACTGCCCTTTGCCCCTACAAGTATGCTATAATTTTCATACAACAGCAGACATTATGAAAACAATTTTTGTGCCTTTTTTAAAAGACCGATTTTTGTGTGGTTTTTCATTTTCAGGTAATAGGCGACCAGAATCGAGCAGGAGGTATATTTCGAACCATCGTTGAATTGAAATACAAATATCTCGGCAACTACTAAACCGATTTTTATAAAGTTTTCAGATATGGTTAGAGGAAATTCTGAAGTTTTATTACACACTGTCATTCCATATTTTTACAATTATAAAGGGTGATCTTTTAGCTATTATGTTTTTGGAAACACTTTTTTCCACAGTTTACATATATTTCGTGTATTGTTTCACTGCCAAACATCTTTAGTTCGAGCTATAATTTAACGATGAAACAACTAAACAAACAACCATTTCAAATCATTGATTTTTTTATAAAAATGCGTTCACAGCCCGTTTCTTCAGTCCTATGGCTGTATAATCGATCCACGGCTATTCCTTACTCTTTTATTGATATAGATATATACCGATTTAAATTGAAATAATCATAAATGAAAAATTTAATGTCGTCGTGTTTTTTATTTTTTTGTCATAACTGGTGAACTACTAGAGATATTCGGAACGGCATCTCAGGAAATAGATTAAAAAAAATTCAACATAACTTTTTTAGGAAGCTTTCAAAAGACTGATTTCGTTAAAAATATTTTTTTCGGGAATTACATTTAGACTTTAGATAAAAACATATCTTTTAAAGAAACATTTTTGTGAGTAACACATAAAGTCGTGGGTTTTTAAACATGTTTGTTTTGGGGACCAGATATGGGCGTGGATTCATTAAAAAATACCAGGGACCACAGATGTAAGTGGTTCTCAGGGCTGTCTTTCCTGACCTGTAAGGTATCATAATGAAGTAAAAAATTGGTCATTGGTAAGGAAACGACAATTTTTTTTTCGAAAACTTAGTTAAGGTTCTAAATAATTTTTTACATAAAACATTTCATATTTTTTGGAATTTTTTTTATAATTAAATCACGAAATAGCTAGACTTCCTACTTTTCATATGGCACAATATTTTTTTACAATGTCTGCAGTAGTTCAACAGTTATGACAAAAAAAACAAGACATTACATTTTTCATTTACGACTTTTTCAACTACTGCATCAATAGATGACGCTGCGGTCGCTAAATTACCAGGTCGTCAAGGAAATTTAAATCGGTATATATCTATATTAATAAAAGAGTAAGGAATAGCCGCATAAGTGGAATGATTATACAGCCATAAACCATTTTAACAGAGCACACATTTTTATATAAAAATCAATGATTTTTGTTTGTTTGTATGACTATTCATCGTTAAATTCTAGCCCGAACTGAAGATGTTTGGCAGTGAAACAATACACGAAATATATGTAAACTGTTCAAAAACAGTGTTTCCAAAAAGATAATAGCTAAAAGATCACCCTTTATAATTGTAAAAATATGGAATGACAGTGTGTAATAAAACTTCCGAATTTCCTCTAACCATATCTGGAAACTTTATAAAAATCGGTTTAGTAGTTGCCGAGATATTTGTCTTTCAATTGAACAGTGGTCCGAAATACACCCTCCTGCTCGATTCTGTTCGCCTATTACCTGAAAATGAAAAACCACACAAAAATCGGTCTTTTAAAAAAGGCAAAATTTGTTTTCATAATGTCTGCTGTTGTATGAAAATTATAGCATACTTGTAGGGGCAAAGGGCAGTTCAAGGTGCAATTTCTTGTTGCATGATATGTAGGTGTGATTGTATATGATTTATGCACATATGCAATGTAAAATATTTTTATTTACACATACACACACTGTAACTGTATGAAGAAAAAATTACCATTTTTGCAAGATCGATGTTTGTGGTGTTTTTAATTTTTTGGTAATAGGCGCCCAGCATCGAACAGAAAGTTTATTTCGGATCATGGTAGACTTGAAATTCGAATAACTCCGGAAATACTTAACCGATTTTTATGAATTTTGCAGCAATGGTTAGAGGGAATTCTGCAGTTTTATTACACAATGATATATTTATAATTTATTACACCTAAAAAGGTGATTTTTAGCTATTATCTTTGTGGCAACACTGTTTTTAACAGTTTACACACATCTCGTGTTTTGTTTTTCTGTCATACATCTTCAGTTTGGTCCATAATTTAAGGATGAATCGTCATAGAAACGATCAACGCTTTCAAATCATTGAACTTCATACCGAAAATGCGTGCTTTGTTAAGAAAGTTCATTGCGCGTTTCTTCAATTTTGTGGCTGTATAATCGATCCATTGAAGTGGCTATTATTTATAGTGGCTAGATATATATCGATTTCAATTTCCTTTACGACCATAGAATGTGGCGAACGGAGCGCCCTATATTGATACCGTAACTGGAAATTTCATAAATGTAGAGTTTAAATGTGTAGTTTAATGTCCTGGATTTCGTCTCATAACTTTGGAACTACTGGAGGTATTGTAATTAAATTGATGTCGTTTTAAAGGTAGGAAGTCTGACTAGTTCGTGATCTATGCAAAATTTAAAAAATGTGAAATGTTTTATTTGAAATATTATGTAGGAGGATACATTTGTATGTTATTGCCTTACAAAAGTTTTCAAAATACAATTTGCCGATTCTATGTCAAAGACCAATATTCATCCTTTTATTTGTGTCATTCCTTTCAAGAGATGGCGTTCATTTAGGGTCTTGTATGGTGATGGGCAACGTCTTACGTCTTACAGACACCAATAGATGGCGCGGACGACGGGTTTATAAATATTGCATACCTTATTTAATTTTGCTATAATTTTTTTCGTATTGCAGAAAAAGTGGTGTCATGTGGAAGGTATAATCGTATAATTTCTCGTGAAAAGGAGGGAACCGATATTCCCCATCTTCGAACTTGATTTAAGTTATGAAGAAATATTACAGTATGTGATTGGTTAATCCATTCGAAAGCTATCTCGCCCACCAGTCAGACAGACGGACATTTGTAAAGCCACTCCAAATTGTGTGAATCGGATTTGGTCCAAAGAAACATGGAGTCTAAAATCAAAATTTCGTTGAGGCAGTATATATATATTATATATAAATATAATACCAATAAATAAAATGTATAGGTAAACAGTTATGTAGAAAGATATGTTTGTTTTTCACAATAAAATTTGACGATTTTTAACTATGACCAATATTTAGCCTTTAATATAATACCTTGGCTATGACTATATAGTAACCTGATAAAAAAAATACAGGATGTAGAAAATAATTGTAAAGAAAAAAATATTTTGCTGTCCCTCAAAATATATAGTGCTGATGTAGATGTCTTGTCGGGTTCTATAAAATGCTGCTCATGATCAGACAATACCCTACAGTAAAGCCCTCTTCTGGGCGGAATGAATTTAATTTATAGCTTCATACTTACCTTCCCGCAATCAACCACAAAAATAAAAAAATAAAAACATTTTTATATTTTCATAATTTCATTTAGGAAATGTAATATTATTTTATTACTTTCAGTCATTGAAGACTTAAAAACAAATATTTGTTTCTACAAAAAATACACATAAAAAATAAATTTGAACATAAAAAATATCAATGGAAAACATGTATTACTTTGGAAAACTATTACAAAAGAAATAATTAAAAATAAAAATATTAGTAGAGTATACACCGTTTTTTTTGATTTTATAAAATTAAAAAAAAAATAAATAAATAAAACTAAATCTTAATAACAATAAAATTATAAAAATAAATTCTCTAATAACAATTTATATAATACAATTTATTTCATTATTATTATTTTTTTTTAATTTATAGAAAACTTTAAACACATATCCAACATTTTTTTCAGTCATTAGCAAAGTGCCCGCTACTTCGTATGCGGAAAGGGAATGCAAAAAATTATATTTCATATGGAAATCGTGAATACTGTATAATTTGTTGTACTACAGTTCTGAATTCCACCTCTATCCCTATATCTAATATCAAGTTTATTACCATTTAGTACTCTTCATACACATAAAAACTATTTTCCGAAATCTCTTTCTAATTTTCATTACAAAGAAATAGGTCAGAATTCCAATCATATATATTTGTGCAAATTCGTATTTGGCACATTTCGAACACATAATTACACATTTTCAACACTACCTCCATACCATCACCACCACTAAGTTTAATACCAGTTAGTACCAAAAACCCTTTGGCACTTCTTTCTAACTCTCCGTCAGTGACCCACATTTTAAATTTTAGTTTTCCAGCTCTCCGTTACCTATGTCCAAATTGTTCCAAATTTAGTGAATTTTCTATTCTATTTACTATTTGTACACATAAGTTCGAGTTTCCAAAGTTGTTTCCATAGCTCAATACTACACTTCAACAATAATTTAAATTACAAATCTCAGGATTCAACCAAATCCAAATTATTCCAAATTTTGTATCATTTATTTATATCATTTAGTAATAACAGTAATCTTATTTTCATCAAAGTCCAACATGTACCACATTTAGTACTTTTCGTACCAAAATTATATCAGATTTGATACCGTTCTGTACTTTTTGTACCCATATTCCAAACTCCATACCTACTTTCAAATATTAATCGTATGTCCAAATTTAAGAATTTCAGCTCTGCCTGTTCACCAAATTGTATCAGATTTGGTACCATTCTGCACTTTTCCTACACTCCCACGGTAACTTAAGTTGGAACTTTCAGGATTCGAGTTCTACCCGCTCACCAAAGCCAAAATTTTTTACTTTTCGTACCCATAAGTACGAATTTCCAAAACTACTTCAGTCATTCACTTTAATAATAACCTTATGTCCACATTTAATGATTCCAGCTCTATTCGTTCACCAACATCCAAACTGTACCAAATTTAGTACCATTTATTACTTTTCGTAGATGTAAGCACAAGTTTCTAAAACTCAAAAAAAAAAAAATCAATTCCACACTGCAATAGTAATTTTAATCATACATTTCAGGATCCCAGCCCTATCCGTTCACATAGATCCAAATTGTACCATATTTAGTACCATTTAGTACTTATCGTACTTATGAGTTCGAATTTCCAACACTATCTCAATCCTCTAACAGTAATTTTATTTTCAAATATAAATTTTCCATCTCCATCATTTCATTCAAATCTAAATTGTACCATTTAGTGTACATAATTATGCATTTTTGAAATTACCTCCATGTTTCATCATACAATCCAACCTTAATTTTAACTCCAAATTTTTGGATTTTCGCTCACACAAAATGAATTGTATTATTTAGTGCTAGTGAAAATACTATCTTAATTCTGTAATTGCATTCAAAATTTAAGTTTTCCATCTCTATACTTTAACAAAAATCTAAATTGTACCAAATTTTGTACCATTTAGTACACATACTGACGAAATTTCAAAACTGCCGATATATCTCAATCCTGCCCTGCAACTGTAATATTAATTCAAAATTTCAGAATCTTAGCCCTATCCGTTCACACAAAAGCAATTTGTAAACAGGTACCGAATTTATTATTTTTTGTTTCTATATTTAAGAATTTCCTACACTCCAACAATAATTTTAATTCCAAAATTCTGGAGTTCAGCTCTATACGTTCACACATAATCAAGTTGTACCAAATATAGTACCGTTTAGTACACATAAGTACTATGCTTCCATATTTCAATTGTATATTCCAACAGCAACCATTATTCCAAATTTTAGGTATCCAGTTCTTTAAAAAATTGTTCCAAATCTAGTACCGTTTTGTACTTTTCGTGCACAAAATTCCGAATTTCCTAAGATGTCTCTATAGCTCAATCTTCAATAGTAACCATAATTCCAAATTTCACGTTTTGAGCTCTATCATTTCAAGCAAAATCCAAATATTACTAAA
The DNA here is from genome assembly GCF_032173495.1 of Musca vetustissima. Lineage (NCBI taxonomy): Eukaryota > Metazoa > Arthropoda > Insecta > Diptera > Muscidae > Musca > Musca vetustissima. The sequence continues at coordinate 45,472 of NW_026886719.1, read as the reverse complement.
TTTAGTACCATATAGTACCTTTCGTACCAATAAGTACAAATTTCCTAGACTACCTCTATTCCACATTCCAACAGTCATTTTAATTCCCAATTTGAAGACTTCTATCTGTTCACATAAATTCAACTTGCACCAAATTTAGTACCATTTAGTAACTTTCGTACACATAAGTACGATTTTATAAAGCTACCTTAATCCTGTATTCCAATTCGTCTTTTCAGGATTCCATCTATATAATTTAGTAAATTTTAGTACTTTTCGTACACTTATAGGTCGAATCTCCAAAAACCCTTTTGCACATCTTTCTAACATTCCATCAGTGACCCCACATTCCAAATTTCAGAATTCTAGCTCTTCCCTCTTCGCTCTTTTTAATAAATATACACCTTGGAATTTTGGACAATTTTTTTTTATATCTACACCTTGGACTTGGCTACAAAAAATATTTGTAATAAATCTACGCCTTGGACTTGCCAACATTTTTTTTTTAATCTACGCCTTGGACTTACCAACATTTTTTTAAATCTACGCCTTGGACTTGCCAACATTTTTTTAAATCTACGCCTTGGACTTGCCAACATTTTTTTTTTAAATCTACGCCTTAGACTTGGCTACAAAAAAATATTTGTAATAAATCTACGCCTTGGACTTGCCTACAAAAAATATTTTTAATAAATCAACCCCTATTTTCTAGAAGATGGAAATTCCTTATGGGAGCAGTGAATTGGGTCTTCAGGAGAAGACAGAAGTCCTTATGGTCTGTAATAAATATAAATGGCTTTTTATTTGTTTTTTCTTTTCTCTTCCATTTCAAAATCATTTAGTTGACTTGGTTAGGACATTTCATTGGCAGTGTCATTGTTCCACATGATAATGACACATACACAGACAAACGCACACACACACTTGCTGTGAATTAGTTGCCAATTCAGTTTGGGACAAAATTTATTGGCCTAATTATGTGTGTTAATTGAATTATGTTGTTTTAATGAGTCTTTAATTTGTGGTCAGTTACTGTCATTTGTAATGGAGCGGCGTTTTTCATTGTCTGATAAAAGCGAGAAAATTACAGTTTTTCGACGAATTTGCGAACTAATTAAATATGTTAAATAAGTTATGTTGATGGCTTCGTTTACCACAAAAGTGTTAATTATTTAATGATGACATTTAAAATTCATACAATCAATTTTTTGTTCGAATATTTTCTATAAATAATAGAAAAAATGACAGATAACTTACCTACATGTCAGCCGAACTGCACTTCCCTCGGGTACAATGACATCAGATGATGTATCTTCTGTAACAAAATCGGGTGGTATAACGACATCTAGGTAGCCAATCTGTAAGATTAAAATATACAATTTTCATAACATGAATCGTAAGGAATTTTAGTATAAATATTAACCCAACCATGTAGTTGCTAAATTGGAAACTTTGGTTTTGTGTGATAATATCTTGCGAGACTGTCATAAGTTTGTGCGTCCCAAAAAGCTTGTAGCATTATCAAATATTATCCCTATGTGTGTCCGTATATTACAATTAAGGACCACAGAAATCTATACTTATTGGTAATAATCTATACTAATAAAAGAGTAACGTGATTGACTGGCTGATTTAACGATTCATCAACGCCCAGACGAAATGGCTGAAGCTAGAATCTTGAAATTTTGGGTGAGGGTCACTCTTGATTCAAAGGTGACAGATAAGGCTGGGTTTTTGGAAATACGTACTAGAACTGTACGAAAAGTACTAAATGTGATACCATTTGTACTTGGAGAACCGTTGGAGCTGTAGAATAGATATAGCAAAGAGTTTTTTGTACATTCGAACTATAAGTATGCGAAAAGTACTAAAATGTACTAAATTTGGTATTCATTCGTAACATGTGAATGAATGGAGCTAAAAACTTGAAATTTGGAATGCGAATTAGGGTTGAGATGGAGTGTCTATTTGTGGAGATGGTTTTGAAAGTGTGTATTCATGTGTTCGAAAAGTACTACATAGTACTATATTTGGTACAAATTTAATTCGGAGGTACAAGTCGAGCTGGAATCCTTACCGTCGAATTGGGATATGTACGTAGTTTTGGAAATTTTTTTATTTATGTGTACGATAAGTACTAAATCTTACTATAATTGGTACAATTTGGATTTGGGTGAACCGATAGAGCGGGAACAATGAAATTTAGAGTCACGATCATTATAGAGGATTAGGGTCACGATTCAGTTTAAGAAATTAATAGCTATGGGTACTAAATTTGGTACAATTTGAATTTTAGGTGAACCAATAGAGCTAGAATCATGAAATTTGGAGTCAGGCTAACTGTTGTGGAGTAAAATTGAGATATGTAGGATGTTTTAGAAATTTGTACTAATGAGTACAAAATTTGGCACAATTTAAATTTTGGGTGAAACGATAGAGTTGGAATCATGAAACTTGGATTTAGGATCACTGTGGAGGTGTTGGTTTGAGTAAAGTAGGATGTTTAGGAAATTCATACTACTATGTACTAAATTTGGTACAATTTGAATTGTGATTGTCAACCGATATAATTGGAATCTTGAAACTTGGATTTAGGATCCACGTTGGGGTGTAGGTTTAGGGTAAGAAGGAGGTTTCGAAAATCGTACTACTGTGTACTAAATTTGGTACAATTTGAATTGTGGGTGAATCGATAGAGTTGGAATCCTGAAACTTGGATATAAGATCACTGTGGGGGTGTAGGTTTGGGGTAAGAAGGAGGTTTTGGAAATTTGTACTACTGTGTACTAATTTTGGTACAATTTAAATTGTGGGTGAACCTATACCGTTGCAATCCAGAAATTTGAATTTGGAATTTTTGTGGGGGTTTAAGACCAGGAAGTTGAGTTGGATGTTTGAGGTGGGTACTTATGGAAATAATGTGTGCTAAATGGAACTAAATTTGGTACAATTTGGATTTGGGTGAACATGAAATTTGGTATTGAATGGTACTCAAATGTAATTTACTATCGATATGCAGTTTTCTATAAAAATAAAATAATGTGTTTATACATATTTAAATATATCCCACATTCACTAACGAAGTAGCGCGCATATGCTAGTCATTTAATATTTATGACAAATTTCCAAAAAGAGTTATTTTGTGAATTTTGTGGTCGCTCTAGTGACCACAATTTTAGGTTTAAGTCTGGTCGTTGATAATTTTGAAATACATCGATTTAAAAAATTAAAAGCTCCAAATTTTCTTAGAGACCTTTAAAACGAATGGGAAATACAGGGTCTAAACGTTATAACAGCTACCGGATCTTGACATTTTCCAATTATGACCCAAATATCAGGACATTTTATGCAAAAACGCTGGACAATACAGCCGGCCTGACAACCCTAGCTACTATATATTTCTGGTGTAGACAGTCTGGAGTCATTTGATATTACCATTAGAGACATTCATATTTTTAGCATACGTGTTCTCAGTGCGGTTTGACGTACCACCATGTGTTGTGTTGGTCACAGTGACTTGAAAAAACAGTAAGGAAAGTAGTAAAGTCGGACGGGGCCGACTATCACCTATATATACCTTCACCACTTTGAGTATATTCAACAGATGAATCCTAACAGACGTGGCATTTTTAAAGGACCAGTAAAATGAAATTGGAACCATAAACACGTCATTCTGCATCCGATACTAAATTGTTCATTTGGTCAGATATAGAAGCTATATCTAAATCTGAACCGATTTCAGGAAACTTAACACACATCTAGACCAAATTCATTACGCTGTGCCAAATTTAGTGCAAACCGAAACATATTAAGGGACTTTGGTGCACCATTTACATTAAATCGGACGAAAATATATATGGGAGCTATATCTACATCCGAACCGATTTTCAGGAAACTTAACACACATCATTCTAGACCTAATTCATTACGCTGAGCCAAATTTAGTGCAAATCGAGAGATAGATAGGGACTTTTGTGCACAATTTACCTTAAATCGGACGAAAATATATATGAGATCTATGTCTAAATCTGAACCGATTTTAAGGAAACTTAACACACATCATTCTAGAGATTACATTACACATTACGCTGTGCCAAATTTCGTGTAAATCGAAAGATATATAGGGACTGTTGAAAAGGCAAGTAGGCCGAGCTGGTGGTTTCCACTGGGATTTTGAATAAAATACAACTTGTTCCATAAAAGTTGGTTTATTTCACAAAATGTATTTCTATTAAAATTCCTAAATTACAAAAAAATTAGGAATTAAAAAAACTATAAAATAGTAAATATAAAACAAGCCATACTTTTTGGTATGAAACCACAAAAACTTTTAAAATAGTTCAAAAAATCAGTTCCTGAGCACAGCGTATTATCCAACTTATTGGTATTTATTCAGGACAGAAAATGGCGGTACTCAGGGACGCTACTTGACATTTTTTCTAAGTTTCGTTAAATATTTACAATAAATTGACATTCCGAAAAATTATTATTTCATAAGCAACAGTGTTGCAAGATCGTTTACAAATCAATGAGATTTTGGGAGTGCCGCTAACATTCCCCCCGCAGTATGGCAAGGAACCTTTCCGCTGCCAGACTCTCGTTGAGGGGCTACGTCCAAAATTGCCAATTTAGTTACAGGCCGATCCATGATACCTCGTTGTGTGAGCACTTTTGCACTACGGACCTGTCCATCACTTGCCAATCTCGTTTGAAGTACTTTACCACGCAGCCAAACATTTCGAGGTAGAGAAGGATCAACAATAATCACTAAGTCCCCCTGACATAATGGTTTAGATTTTTCGTACCATTTCGACCTACAAGTTAACGAAGGCAAAAATTCAGCTAACCACTTTTTCCAAAATATGTTTGCATATTGTTGTGAAAGCAGCCAATTTTGCTTTAATAATATGCCACTGTCGCTGCAAACTGATATCGGTTTTAACCCACTTGAACTTCCCACTAGGAAGTGATTTGGAGTTAAAGCCTCTGACGTTTCGTCGTCCACAGGAACATAAGCAAGAGGCCTAGAATTTACGATATTTTCAACTTCTATTAAGGTACTTAATAGGAGCTCATCACTAGGACACCTTGCTGGCATAATTTTATATAAAATAGTTTTAATTGATCGTACAAGCCGCTCCCACGCACCTCCCATGTGAGGTGAGGCAGGAGGATTAAAATTCCATTTTGTCGTAGTACTAGTGAAAGTTTTTACTAACTCATCTTTATCTACCTCAGTTACCGCCTCACGTAACTCTCTCTCTGCGCCAACAAAATTTGTGCCATTGTCACTATAGAATTCAAGTGGAATTCCTCTTCGTGCCATAAAATTTCGAATGGCTAGAATACATGAACTTGTTGTCAGCGAATATGCAACCTCGATGTGAATTGCTCGTATAGTCAAACATGTAAACAGACATCCATATCTTTTTTCCTTGTGACGATTGACGGTGACCAATATGGGACCAAAGAAATCTATTCCGGTAAAAGAAAATGGTGCACCGAATGAAGCCAGTCGTGCTCTAGGCAATTTTGCCATTTGTGGACTTTGTGGAATAGCTTTGTGGATTTTACACATTTGACAGGATCGTGTTATTGTTTTAAATGTCGTACGTAGTCTGGAAATCGAGAATTTTTGTCTGATTTCATTGATGGCTGTCTCATGATTCATATGGTGAAATTTCTCATGATAGTGTAACAATATCAGTTTTGTTATATGACATTCTCTAGGTAAGATAATAGGGCGTTTTTGTTCCCAAGGCACATCTGCTTCATCAATTCTTCCATACACACGTAAAACGCCATCTTCCAGATACGGTGATTTGCAATAAATATCGCTGGATTTGTGTATAGAGGCTTTCGACATAAGTTGTGATATTTCTGCGGAATATGTTTCACTTTGAGCCTGCCTATATAAAATTGTTTCTGCTCGTTTTAGCTCCTCTTGAGTTAATTCATGAGTTTGTTTCTTAATTCTGCGACAATTGTTAATAAATCGTAGTACATATGCAGCCGTCCTTAAAAGGCGGACCCATTTCGAAAATCTGAGTACATCAAAGGTTGTATATAATGTTGTAATTTTAAAAGAATGATGTACTCGTTCTTCTTCCGTTGGCTCAGGATGAGCACTTGTTTTAGGCCACTCCTCTTCAGGCAAATGTAAAAAATCTGGACCGTTAAACCATCTACTATCTATAGAAATTACAGGTATCTTCGACCATTTTGTAGCATCGTCAGCTACGTTTTGCTTGCTTGGGACCCACTTCCATTCATTGAGCGAAGACAACTCTAAAATCTCTGTGACTCGAAAAGCCACAAACTGATTATATTTTCTGGCATCAGAATTGATCCAGCTTAGCACTGTTTTTGAATCAGACCAATAATATTTTTTAGATATTTTAATATCATGATTTTCCATTACAAATTTGGCAAAACGAGAACCTATAAGGGCGGCCATAAGTTCAAGACGTGGCACAGATGTAATCTTAATAGGTGCTACCCTGGTTTTCGACCCCACAATGGAGCAAACGATTGTATCATTCTTTTTCAATCTGAAATAGCAGACAGCTGCATAACTATCTTTGCTTGCGTCGACAAAGGTATGCAGTTACACCTCTGTATCTGTATGGGTATCAAAAGATCTTAAATAACAACGGGGAATTTTAATATTTTGTATTTCGGGTAAAATATTGACCCATTGGATCCACTTTCGGTTCAATTCAAGGGGAATCGATTCGTCCCACTCTATTTTGGCCCTCCAAACTTCTTGCATAAGAACCTTTACATACATTATAATGTGTCCGATGAGACCGAGCGGGTCGTAAATAGACATAACTAATCTTAGCATTTGCCTTTTAGTGGGAGATTTTTTATTCGAAAATATATCGCTTTCCATAAGCCAGTTAGAAATTTTGAATGTTATTACATCCTCCAGATATTCCCAAAATACTCCCAAAACCTTCTCAATCTGTTGGTTTTCTTTGAAATTTAGGCATTTAACGTTCTGTGCTTCGATTGTAGGAAGAGAATCCATTACAAATTGGTTGTTACAGATCCAATTACGAATATTAAAACCGGCTTGGCGGTGAATATATGACACTTCGGTAATTAATTAATAGCCTCCTGAGCAGTATCCACGGAATCCAGAAGATCGTCTACATAATGATTTTCTATTATTGATTTGGATGCAGTAGGAAATTGTCTTTTAAATTGAGCTGCATTATGATTTTTCACATACTGTGAAATGCTTGGAGCACATGTGGCACCGAATATCATTACATCCATTACGTATATTTCGGGAATTTTCTCCTGCATACACTCTCGCCACAAAAATCTTTGTACGTCGCGATCTTCACGCCGTATATAAATTTGGTGGAACATCTCCTCAATGTCTCCACATATAGCCACAGATTTTTGCCGAAATTTAAAAAGAATTGATGGTAATGAAGCTAGAAAGTCAGGTCCTTTTAAAAGAAATGAATTTAAAGATGATCCATTTGATTTTGCTGCTGCATCCCAAACTACACGCGATTTACCGGGTTTGTTTCTATTAAAGACAGCGAAAATTGGTAGATACCAAACTCTTCCATCGGCTCGATCAATTTCATTATCTTTCAATTTTCGTATGTAGCCTTTAGATATGTATTTTGACAATGTTTCTTTAAATGTGTTGAAAAGCTCGTCATTTCGCTTTAGTTTTCGCTCCAAGCAAACAAGACGTTTGAAGGCCATATCATAACTGTCAGGCAATTTTACTAAATCGAATTTCCATAATAATGGAACTATATAGTTACCATTGGCATTTCGTTTTGTAAAGTTATCTAATAAATGCAACGCGCGTTGTTCGCTTTCAGCAATAAGAGGGTCTTTTATGCTAATCCCCACGCTATCAAGGGCATAATAGCTTCTGACCAACTTGTCTAAATCATTATCACTCGCAGAACACTCACATATATGATAATTAAAGTGCTTACCTGAGTTTTTGTGCTCTGCGACTGTGCCGTATATTAGCCATCCAAGTTGTGTTCTTACAGCAACGGGCTCATACGGGGATCCCTCACGGACTTTATTATGAATTCCTAGGTCGAAATGATTCAATCCAATTAACAACATTGGCACAGCATTACTATAACTTTTCACAGGAAGATTTTGCAAGTGGCGATAATTTTGCGCCATAACTTTATAATCCAGCGATTGGGATGGTAAATTTAGCGAATTTACAGTAAAAACACTCATGTTGAAGCGCTTTCCATTTCCACCTGAAATACCTATTTTTACTTTTTGTGAACTATTTTCCGTTCTTTCCATACCTCCAGTCCACCGAAGGCAGAGGGGGTTGGAAATGCCCTCCACATCCAATTGGTTCACTAACGACTCGTCCATCAAACTGATTGAAGATCCGTCATCTATGAAAGCATATGTGTTTATGCTTTTATCTTTTCCATATATTTTTACAGGAATTATTTTGAACAAAATATTTTTTGTTCTTTCTCACCACATTCCATTTCTCGCCACGATCGGGTGAGAGGAATGTTTGACAGCTAGCTACTGCTTTGCAGTTGTTGTTGCATACAACACATTTACGTTCATCGCTATGAGTATAAACGTAATCTTTTTTGAATGCTTTTTTGTTATTTGTTGATATTTTGTCTTTATGGTTGGTTGTTGTTTTCGAACAGTGAGGTTCAACTGCTATACTACTGGCAGTGATGCCAATGCTGAAATCCATTTGTCAAATTCAGACAAATTTGGATTTTTGTTTTGGTTCATCAACTGCATTTTGTAATTTGCCCATAGCATTTGATACGAAGGGGGGAGCTTTTGTATCAAATCAAAGAGAAGAGATGAATTATTTATTTCATCATACAAATTGCTGGCGGTGATGGTGGAAATTAGGCTTCGGACTTTTATCGCAAATGTGGTAAGTGTTTTAGATTGTTTTCATCAACTACTGGCGACGATTTTATTTTATATTTTATTGAATTTATAATTTTTTCAGGTTGGCCGTACAGCAATCGAAGTACCTCAACTACTCCTGGTACATTAGCAGGATGAATCAACATATGTTGCACGCTTTGGAGAGCTTCTCCCTTAAGAGATTTTTGAAGACGGATTAAGTTCTCCGCATTAGTGAAGTTGCAGGCGGCAGTTGACCATTCCAAAGTGGAAATAAAAGTGGGCCATTCTTCCGGATTGCCAGAGAATGGTGGCAATTCCTTCGGCATGGATTGCCTAGCATTTATGTGCGACTGTAGTAGCCTGATGTGAGGTTCCAGACTTAAAGGTGGACAAAATGATGTCGCTGTATTGGCATTAGGAGAAATATTCATAGTCGAAGACATCGGTGCATTCTGTAAGAACGTATGTGGAGCTGAATTATTAATGCATGACTGCTGACGTGGCTGATGAGAAGCGAAATTCGTATTGCGATTCAATGGAGCTGGATACTCATTAGGTGAAATATTCATGGTGGTAGAAATTGGAGCAGTTTGTAAAAAGGTGTGGGGAACAGAATTATTAATAATTGTTGGCTGATAAGGAGGAAAATTTGCATTGCGAATTAGTGGAGGTCGAGGTAAATGTGGATTTACGGTTACATGAGGAAGATGATCAATGACACCTGACTGCACTTCTGGGTGGCAGACGCTTGTAGTGGCCGTGTACATTGGACGATTCGGTATTGGCAAGGTACTCGCAGAAGCAGTGGAGACAATGGGAACAAATGAAGTATTTGCAGTTTGGTGATTATGATTTATTTGCATGTTTGTTTTTGGTATATTTTGCGTATTGGCGTGACCTGACATGTCACAATAAACAATCTCGTGGGGCAAGCTTGTAGCTTGCTGATTTGTGTTGGTACATTGATTATTAGCGGCAGATAGATGCCTATCTTCAGGGAGAATTTCTGATGTTTCATCTTGATTTGGAACTTTATTTAGCCAATTTTGTACTGTTTGGGATTTGTTAGACGAATTATCACTTATATCTTCGACTTCCTCAAGAAGTTGGTATTTTTTATTTAGATATTCTGTATAAAATATTCGCTCTTCTTCAAGTCTTTTAAGTTGTAATTGAACTTTACGCGAATGTGACTTGTTAGAATGAACAGAACTCCGAGTGGTAGCAGTTGATGCTGGTGAGTTAGGTCGTATGGCGGAGCACTGCGGACATTTTTGGGTTATGTCCGAAGTGGAATTTTTGCAGTTGAATTTTTTGCTGCATTCTATGCAATATTTCTCATTTTCGTCAGGGGATTTTTGACTTAGTGAAATATTGTGATCATTGTGTTGCTGACCTTCTGAATTTGATAACTCCATTTTCTACTTACTGCGAGATTGGAAAGTTATTGTAGACTCTGCAGTTGGCCCAGGATGAGACTACAAAAAGAATTTTAAAATGTTGAAAAGGCAAGTAGGCCGAGCTGGTGGTTTCCACTGGGATTTTGAATAAAATACAACTTGTTCCATAAAAGTTGATTTATTTAACAAAATGTATTTCTATTAAAATTCCTAAATTACAAAAAAAATAGGAATTATTTATGTGCATTCGTCACAAAGTGACGACACATAGCAGTGGGAAATGTATTGTAGTTGTCTGTAAATGCCTTGTTGACCACGAAGTCAGGCGCCAACGAAACGAACTTCTCATTGGGGTCGTATCGCTGGTAACGTAAGAACTTCGAATTGTCACAAGAGACATTTGGGTTTGAAAGGTTTTTTGTAAACAAAAAACTAAGGGAACTGATGAGGATCAGTGGCGAGATCCGACACTATAGTCTTCCCTGCCTTACCCCTCGGCGGACAATGCCATACATTCCCCACTAATAAATAGTTGTTTTTTATTAAAACAACAAACTGGGATTAAGCCTGACTATTTTGCAAAAACCAAATACAAATGGTATCCCAAATAACCCGCCAAACACTACTGAAGTTGTAGACGAGGCACGGTCATACTGTTTGGTTTATTGCTTTAACTAGCAATGCCAGCAACAACGTTATGTGCATTCGTCACAAAGTGACGACACATAGCAGGGGGAAATGTATTGTAGTTGTCTGTAAATGCCTTGTTGACCACGAAGTCAGGCGCCAACGAAACGAACTTCTCATTGGGGTCGTATCGCTGGTAACGTAAGAACTTCGAATTGTCACAAGAGACATTTGGGTTTGAAAGGTTTTTTGTAAAGAAGCTATTAATAGCTTCTGGGGAGAATATCCCAACAAAAAACTAAGGGAACTGATGAGGATCAGTGGCGAGATCCGAAATTATAGTCTTCCCTGCCTTACCCCTCGGCGGACAATGCCATACATTCCCCACTAATAAATAGTTGTTTTTTATAAAAACAACAAACTGGGATTAAGCCTGACTATTTTGCAAAAACAAAATACAAATGGTATCCCAAATAACCCGCCAAACACTACTGAAGTTGTAGACGAGGCACGGTCATACTGTTTGGTTTATTGCTTTAACTAGCAATGCCAGCAACAACGTTATGTGCATTCGTCACAAAGTGACGACACATAGCAGTGGGAAATGTATTGTAGTTGTCTGTAAATGCCTTGTTGACCACGAAGTCAGGCGCCAACGAAAAGAACTTCTCATTGGGATTGTATCGCTGGTAACGTAAGAACTTCGAATTGTCACAAGAGACATTTGGGTTTGAAAGGTTTTTTTGTAAAGAAGCTATTAATAGCTTCTGGGGAGAATATCCCAACAAAAAACTAAGGGAACTGATGAGGATCAGTGGCGAGATCCGACACTATAGTCTTCCCTGCCTTACCCCTCGGCGGACAATGCCATACATTCCCCACTAATAAATAGTTGTTTTTTATAAAAACAACAAACTGGGATTAAGCCTGACTATTTTGCAAAAACAAAATACAAATGGTATCCCAAATAACCCGCCAAACACTATTAAAAAAAAACTATAAAATAGTAAATATAAAACAAGCCATACTTTTTGGTATGAAAACCTCAAAAACTTTTAAAATAGTTCAAAAAATCAGTTCCTGAGCACAGCGTATTATCCAACTTATTGGTATTTATTCAGGACAGAAAATGGCGGTACTCAGGGACGCTACTTGACATTTTTTCTAAGTTTCGTTAAATATTTACAATAAATTGACATTCCGAAAAATTATTATTTCATAAGCAACAGAGTTGCAAGATCGTTTACAAATCAATGAGATTTTGGGAGTGCCGCTAACACTAAGTTTGGAAGAAATAATAAGATGGCCAAAGTTTGGATGAAATCAAAATTTTCTGGAACAAATTTGGCCCAAAGAAACATTTTAACCGTGTCAAAGTGTATACACCCTCATTATCCATAAATTTTTAATGGACAATTATACACTCAATTGTCCATTAACAATTTCTGAAATTTGTTTTATAGTTTACATAGTGGTTTACATAACCGATTTGTGGAAATGTCGATATAGGTCCACTTTTTGGTATTTTCCCTATATTTTCATTTCAAGTAACTGTCTGTATATCTATGGTGGAGGGTATCCAAAGTTCGGACCGGCCGAACTTAACGCCTTTTCACTTGTTTATATTAAATTAGTTATGCAATTTGTTCCGTGTTTTGGATTTGGTTCTACGACTCTGTTGTAATCATATCACCTAGCCCCTGTGTTGGAGGTACCAGAAGGAGTGGACCGATATTTCCCATCTTCGAACTTGAACTAAGTTTGGAAGAAATAATAAGATGGCCAAAGTTTGGATGAAATCAAAATTTTCTGGAACAAATTTGGCCCAAAGAAACATTTTAACCGTGTCAAAGTGTATACACCCTCATTATCCATACATTTTTAATGGACAATAATACACTCAATTGTCCATTAACAATTTCTGAAATTTGTTATATAGTTTACATTGTGGTTTACATAACCGGTTTGTGGAAATGTCGATATAGGTCCCCTTTTTGATATTTTCCCTATATTTTCATTTCAAGTACCTGTCTGTACATCTATGGTGGAGGGTATCTAAAGTTCGGCCCGGCCGAACTTAACGCTTTTTCACTTGTTTATACCCTCCACCATAGTATGGAGGGTATATTAATTTTGTTTTTCCGTTTGTCACTCATCGAAATAATCATTTCCGACCCTATAAAGTATATCTATTCTTGATCAGCGTAAAATTCTATGACGATATAGCCATGTCCGTCTGTCTGTCCGCCTGTCTGTTGTAATCACTCTAGCGTCTAAACGAATTAAGATAGATCGCCAAAATTTTACATAGAGTCGTCTTGTCAGCAGGCAGGTCAAGTTTGAAGATGGGGGTTATCGGTCCACGTTTAGGCATAGCTCCCATATGGGGGTACCCCCAAATTTTCGGTATTTTGCGGTTCTTGAGCGCGTTTTTCAACCGAATTCGCTGAAATTTGCTATTTTGAGTTCTTTTTAGGTGCTTAATATTTCTACAATAAATTATAAATATAGGTCCACTTTTTCTGGTAGCCCCCATATAACGGTACCTCCTAATTTTCAGTATTTTGGAGGTTTTGATCGTATTTTGCCGCCGAATTAGCTGTAATTTAGTACTTTGAGTTCATATTGGATTGCAAATCTCTCCACTAAAAATTATAAATATAGGTCAATTTTTTCTGGTAGCACCGCTATAAGGGTACCCCCCAAATGTCGGTATTTTGGGGTTCTTGAGCGTGTTTTTCAACCGAATTCGCTGAAATTTGGTACATTTGGTTCCTATTGGGTGCCAAATATCTCCACCAAAAATTATAAATATAGGTCCAATTTTTCTAGTAGCTCCCATATAAGGGTATCCCCAATTTTCGCTATTTTGAGGTTCTTGAGCACGTTTTTCAACCGAATTCGCTGAAATTCGGTATTTTGTAGTCGTATATGGTAACAATTTTCCCTACAAAAAAATATTAATATGAACCCCCTTTTTGGGGTAGTCCCCATATAACCCCATTTTTATACCCTCCACCATAGTATGGAGGGTATATTAATTTTGTTTTTCCGTTTGTAACTCATCGAAATAATCATTTCCGACCCTATAAAGTATATATATTCTTGATCAGCGTAAAATTCTATGACGAGCCATGTCCGTCTGTCCGTCTGTCTGTTGTAATCACTCTAGCGTCTAAACGAATTGAGATAGATCGCCAAAATGTTGCATAGAGTCGTCTTTTGTCTGCAGGCAGGTCAAGTTTGAAGATGGGGTTTATCGGTCCACGTTTAGGCATAGCTCCCATATGGGGGTACCCCCAAATTTTCGGTATTTTGGGGTTCTTGAGCGCGTTTTTCATCCGAATTCGCTGAAATTTGCTATATTGAGTTCTTTTTAGGTGCTTAATATCTCCACAAAAAATTATAAATATAGGTCCACTTTTACTGGTAGCCCCCATATAACGGTACCTCCTAATTTTCAATTTGGAAATCTCTCCACAAAAAATTATAAATATAGGTCAATTTGTTCTGGTAGCCCCCATATAAGGGTACCCCCCAAATGTCGGTAGTTTGGGGTTCTTGAGCGTGTTTTTCAACCGAATTCGCTGAAATTTGGTACATTTGGTTCTTATTGGGTGCCAAATATCTCCACCAAAAATTATAAATATAGGTCCAATTTTTCTAGTAACCCCCATATAAGGGTATCCCCAATTTTCGCTATTTTGAGGTTCTTGAGCACGTTTTTCAACCGAATTCGCTGAAATTTGGTATTTTGTAGTCGTATATGGTAACAATTTTCCCTACAAAAAATTATTAATATGCACCCCCTTTTTGGGGTAGTCCCCATATAACCCCCTTTTTTATACCCTCCACCATAGTATGGAGGGTATATTCATTTTGTTTTTCCGATTGTAACTCATCGAAATAATCATTTCATTCTTGATCAGCGTAAAATTCTATGACGATATAGCCATGTCCGTCTGTCTGTTTGTCTGTCTGTTGTAATCACTCTAGCCTCTAAACGAATTGAGATAGATCGCCAAAATTTTGCATAGAGTCGTCTTTTGTCTGCAGGCAGGTCAAGTTTGAAGATGGGGTTTATCGGTCCACGTTTAGGCATAGGATTCTTGAGCGCGTTTTTCAACCGAATTCGCTGAAATTTGCTACATTGAGTTCTTTTTAGGTGGTTAATATCTCCACAAAAAATTATAAATATAGGTCCACTTTTTCTGGTAGCCCCCATATAACGGTACCTCCCAATGTTCAGTATTTTGGAGGTTTTGATCGTATTTTTCCGCCGAATTAGCTGTAATTTAGTACTTTGAGTTCATATTGGGTTGCAAATCTCTCCACTAAAAATTATAAATATAGGTCAATTTTTTCTGGTTGCCCCCATATAAGGGTACCCCCCAAATGTCGGTAGTTTGGGGTTCTTGAGCGTGTTTTTCAACCGAATTCGCTGAAATTTGGTACATTTGGTTCTTATTGGGTGCCAAATATCTCCACCAAAAATTATAAATATAGGTCCAATTTTTCTAGTAGCCCCCATATAAGGGTATCCCCAATTTTCGCTATTTTGAGGTTCTTGAGCACGTTTTTCAACCGAATTCGCTGAAATTTGGTATTTTGTAGTCGTATATGGTAACAATTTTCCCTACAAAAAATTATTAATATGCACCCCCTTTTTGGGGTAGTCCCCATATAACCCCCTTTTTATACCCTCCACCATAGTATGGAGGGTATATTAATTTTGTTTTTCCGTTTGTAACTCATCGAAATAATCATTTCCGACCCTATAAAGTATATATATTCTTGATCAGCGTAAAATTCTATGACGATATAGCCATGTCCGTCTGTCCGTCTGTCTGTTGTAATCACTCTAGCGTCTAAACGAATTGAGATAGATCGCCACAATTTTGCATAGAGTCGTCTTTTGTCTGCAGGCAGGTCAAGTTTGAAGATGGGGTTTATCGGTCCACGTTTAGGCATAGCTCCCATATGGGGGTACCCCCAAATTTTCGGTATTTTGGGGTACTTGAGCGCGTTTTTCAACCGAATTCGCTGAAATTTGCTACATTGAGTTATTTTTAGGTGCCTAATATCTCCACAAAAAATTATAAATATATGTCTACTTTTTCCGGTAGCCCCATTATAACGGTACCTCCTAATTTTCAGTATTTTGGAGGTTTTGATCGTATTTTTCCGCCGAATTAGCTGTAATTTAGTACTTTGAGTTCATATTGGGTTGCAAATCTCTCCACTAAAAATTATAAATATAGGTCAATTTTTTCTGGTAGGCCCCATATAAGGGTACCCCCCAAATGTCGGTATTTTGGGGTTCTTGAGCGTGTTTTTCAACCGAATTCGCTGAAATTTGGTACATTTGGTTCTTATTGGGTGCCAAATATCTCCACCAAAAATTATAAATATAGGTCCAATTTTTCTAGTAGCCCCCATATAAGGGTATCCCCAATTTTCGCTATTTTGAGGTTCTTGAGCACGTTTTTCAACCGAATTCGCTGAAATTTGGTATTTTGTAGTCGTATATGGTAACAATTTTCCCTACAAAAAATTATTAATATGCACCCCCTTTTTGGGGTAGTCCCCATATAACCCCCTTTTTTATACCCTCCACCATAGTATGGAGGGTATATTAATTTTGTTTTTCCGTTTGTAACTCATCGAAATAATCATTTCCGACCCTATAAAGTATATATATTCTTGATCAGCGTAAAATTCTATGACGATATAGCCATGTCCGTCTGTCTGTCCGTCTGTCTGTAATCACTCTAGCGTCTAAACGAATTGAGATAGATCGCCAAAATTTTGCATAGAGTCGTCTTTTGTCTGCAGGCAGGTCAAGTTTGAAGATGGGGTTTATCGGTCCACGTTTAGGCATAGCTCCCATATGGGGGTACCCCCAAATTTTCGGTATTTTGGGGTTCTTGAGCGCGTTTTTCAACCGAATTCGCTGAAATTTGCTATATTGAGTTCTTTTTAGGTGCTTAATATCTCCACAAAAAATTATAAATATATGTCCACTTTTTCTGGTAGCCCCCATATAACGGTACCTCCTAATTTTCAGTATTTTGGAGGTTTTGATCGTATTTTTCCGCCGAATTAGCTGTAATTTAGTACTTTGAGTTCATATTGGGTTGCAAATCTCTCCACTAAAAATTATAAATATAGGTCAATTTTTTCTGGTAGCCCCCATATAAGGGTACCCCCCAAATGTCGGTATTTTGGGGTTCTTGAGCGTGTTTTTCAACCGAATTCGCTGAAATTTGGTACATTTGGTTCTTATTGGGTGCCAAATATCTCCACCAAAAATTATAAATATAGGTCCAATTTTTCTAGTAGCGTAATTAAGTATTTTGAGTTCTTTTGTGCATTGGGTTCCTATTGGATACTTAATGTCTCCACTAAAAATAATAAATATAGGTCCACTTTTTCTGAAAGCTCCCATATAACGGTACCTCCTAATTTCAGCATTGGCTGTAATTAATTATTTTGAGTTTTAATAGGTACCAAATCTCTCCACACAAAAATTATAAATCTAAGTCAATTTTTTCGGATAGCCCCCATATATGGATACCCCCAATATTCGGTATTTTTGGGTTCTTGAGCGCATTTTTCAACCGAATTCGCTGCAATTTGGTATTTTGTAGTCGTATATGGTAACAAATCTCTCCATCAAAAATTATTAGTATTCGCCCACTTTTTGGAGTAGTCCCCATATAACCCCATTTTTTATACCCTCCACCATAGTATGGAGGGTATATTAATTTTGTTTTTCCGTTTCTAACTCATCGAAATAATCATTTCCGACACTATTGGGTATATTCTTCAAACAGTGTAAAATTCTATGACAATTTAGCCATGTCCGTCTGTCTGTTGTAATCACTGTAGCGTCTAAACGAATTGAGATAGATCGCCAAAATTTTGTATAGAGTCGTCTTTTGTCTGCAGGCAGGTCAAGTTTGAACATGGGGTTTATCGCTCCACGTTTAGGCATGGCTCCCATATGGGGGTACCCCCAAATTTTTGGTATTTTGGGGTTCTTGAGGGCGTTTTCAACCGAATTCGCTGAAATTTGCTATATCGAGTTCTGTTTAGGTGCTACACCACCTACAAAAAATGATTAATATGCACCCCCTTTTTGGGATAGCCCCCATATAACCCCCTTTTTTATACCCTCCACCATTGTATGGAGGGTATATTAATTTTGTTTTACCGTTTGTAACTCATCGAAATAATCATTTCCGACCCTATAAAGTATATATATTCTTGATCAGCGTAAAATTCTATGACGATATAGCAATGTCCGTCTGTCTGTCTGTTGTAATCACTCTAGCGTCTAAACGAATTGATATAGATCGCCAAAATTTTGCATAGAGTCGTCTTTTGTCTGCAGGCAGGTCAAGTTTGAAGATGGGGTTTATCGGTCCACGTTTAGGCATAGCTCCCATATGGGGCAACCCCCAAATTTTCGGTATTTTGGGGTTCTTGAGCGCGTTTTTCAACCGAATTCGCTGACATTTGATATATTGAGTTCTTTTTAGGTGCTTAATATCTCCCCAAAAAATTATAAATATAGGTCCACTTTTTCTGGTAGCCCCCATATAACGGTACCTCCTAATTTTCAGTATTTTGGAGGTTTTGATCGTATTTTTCCGCCGAATTAGCTGTAATTTAGTACTTTGACTTCATATTGGGTTGCAAATCTCTCATATAAGGGTATCCCCAATTTTCGCTATTTTGAGGTTCTTGAGCACATTTTTCAACCGAATTCGCTGAAATTTGGTATTTCGTAGTCGTATATGGTAACAATTTTAGCTACAAAAAATTATTAATATGCACCCCCTTTTTGGGGCAGTCCCCATATAATCCCCTTTTTTATACCCTCCACCATAGTATGGAGGGTATATTAATTTTGTTTTTCCGTTTGTAACTCATCGAAATAATCATTTCCGACCCTATTAATTATATATATTCTTGATCAGCGTAAAATTCTATGACGATATAGCCATGTCCGTCTGTCCGTGTGCCTGTCCGTCTGTCTGTTGTAATCACTCTAGCGTCTAAACGAATTGAGATATATCGCCTCAATTTTGCATAGAGTCGTCTTTTGTCTGCAGGCAGGTCAAGTTTAAAGATGGGGTTTATCGTTCCACGTTTAGGTATAGCTCCCATATGGGGGTATCCCCAAATTTTCGGTATTTTGGGGTTCTTGAGCGCGTTTTTCAATCGAATTCGCTGAAATTTGCTATATTGAGTTCTTTTTAGGTGCTTAATATCTCTCACAAAAAATTATAAATATAGGTCCACTTTTTCTGGTAGCCCCATTATAACGGTACCTCCTAATTTTCAGTATTTTGGAGGTTTTGATCGTATTTTTCCGCCGAATTAGCTGTAATTTAATACTTTGAGTTCATGTTGGGTTGCAAATCTCTCCACTAAAAATTATAAATATAGGTCAATTATTTCTGGTAGCCCCCATATAAGGGTACCCCCCAAATGGCGGTATTTTGGGGTTCTTGAGCGTGTTTTTCAATCGAATTCGCTGAAATTTGGTACATTTGGTTCTTATTGGGTGCGAAATATATCCTCCAAAAATTATAAATATAGGTCCAATTTTTCTAGTAGCCCCCATATAAGGGTATCCCCAATTTTCGCTATTTTGAGGTTCTTGAGCAGGTTTTTCAACCGAATTCGCTGATATTTTGTAGTCGTATATGTAGACGTATTGAACTAAGTTTGGAAGAAATAATAAGATGGCCAAAGTTTGGATGAAATCAAAATTTTCTGGAACAAATTTGGCCCAAAGAAACATTTTAACCGTGTCAAAGTGTATACACCCTCATTATCCATAAATTTTTAATGGACAATTATACCCTCAATTGTCCATTAACAATTTCTGAAATTTGTTTTATAGTTTACATTGTGGTTTTCATAACCGTTTTGTGGAAATATCGATATAGGTCCACTTTTTCGTATTTACCCTATATTTTCATTTCATGTACCTGTCTGTATATCTATGGTGGAGGGTATCCAAAGTTCGGCCCGACCGAACTTAACGCTTTTTCGCTGGTTTTATATTAAAATCGTCATCTGATTTGTTCCGTGTTTTGGGTTTTGTTCTAAGACTCTGTTGTAATCTTTTCACCCGCGTAGGATATCGAGATAACAAACTAGAACGTAAGGTTTGATAAAGAACTGTATATATGAACTATAACCGCATTTAGACCTAGCCCCTGTGCGGGAGGTACCAGAAGGAATGGACCGATGTTCCCACTCTTCGAAATTGAACTAAGTTTGGAAGAAATAGTAAGATGGATGAAAATATAATTTTCTGGAACGGTTTTTTTCCAAAGAAAGAAAAACAAATATATTTCGACGAGGCACATTTTCACCGTGTCAAAGTGTATACACCCTAATTAGCCATAAGGCTGAGGGTATAATTATCCATTAAAAATTTTTGAAATTTATATTATGGTTTACATAATCGGTTTGTAGAAATGTCGGTATAGGTCCACATTTTGGTATTTTCCCTATATTCTCATTTCAAGTACCTGTTAGTATATCTATGGTGGAGGGTATCCGAAGTTCGGCCCGGCCGAACTTAACGCTTTTTTACTTGTTTATTTAATATAATTATCTGATTTTTCCGTGTTTTGGGTTTGGTTCTAACACTCTGTTGTAATCATTTCACCTGCGAAGGTTATCGAGATAAAAAACTAGAACGTACGGTTCGATAATGAGCTATATGTGAACTATAGCCCGCATTTAGGCTTAGCCGTAGCCCCTGTGTGGGAGGTACCAGAAGGCACATTCGGACTTGAACTAAGTTTAAAAGACATAATAAGATGGGATGAAATCAAAATTTTCTGAAACTGATTTGGTCCCAAGAAACATGGTTTCTAGAACCAATATTTCGATTGGCACATTTTCACCGTATGAACGTGTATACACACTAATTAGCCATAAGGCTGAGGGTATAATTTTCTATTAAAGATTATTGTTTTCATAATCGGATTGAAGAAATATCGGTATAGGTCCATTTTTTGGTATGTTCCCTATATTTTCATTTCAAGTACCTGTCTATGGTGGAGGGTATTCGGCCCGGCCGAACTTAACGCTTTTTCACTTTTTGCGTTTCTTTTTGCCTTATTTGGCTTTTTTATTTTTGCCTTCTTTGGCTTTTCTATGAGCCTTTTTTGCTTTTTTATGAGCCTTTTAAGCTTCTTTTACTTTTTTCTGCGCCTTTTTGGCTTCTTTTATAATAGTTTTTTTAATATAATTATTTCGATTTTGTTGAGCCTTTTTCTGTTTTTTTTTTTTTTTTTTAATTTTTTTTATACCCTCCACCATAGTATGGAGGGTATATTAATTTTGTCATTCCGTTTGTAACTCATCGAAATATTCATTTCCGACCCTATAAAGTATATATATTCTTGATCAGGGTAAAATTCTAAGACGATCTAGCCATGTCCGTCCGTTTGTCCGTATGTTTTAATCACGCTCTCTTCCGAAGGAATTGAGATAGGGTGCTGAAATTTTGCATAGGGTTGTCTTTTGTCTGCAGGCAGGTCAAGTTCGGAGATGGGATATATCGGTCCACGTTTAAGCATAGCTCCCATATAAGGGTACCCCCAATTTTCGGGATTTTGTGGTTCTTGAACCTAGTCTAATTCGAATTATTTTGGTAACTTCATATTTAGTAATACTTTAGAAAATAGTCCTGTTATAATAATTCTTGATTGTGTTCTTCTCTCTGTTTATATTTTTATACCACGTCCATGTTTTTGTAAAATCATTTAATAAATGTAAATTAATTTCTGTTCTTAAAAATTGTTTTATGTCTCTGTAATTATAATTATGTACTGTTTCTAATGGAGCGCATCCGGCGGCTCTGGCTGATTCGTCTGCAAATTCATTACCTTTAATACCACAATGGCCTGGAATCCACATTATTTTCAAAGAGGGCGAACAATTAATTAGAGTAGTCCGAATATATTTCGGATAGTAGTCATTATTGGTGGTATTTTTTATTGCATTCATGGAAGCTAATGAATCAGTGCATATTACATATTTCTTATTTTCTCTTTTAGCATAATTTATTGCATAAAATTTTCCAATCATTTCGGCAGAAAATACGGATGAGTAACTCAGGGGTAATAGAGCCTGGTGTATAATAGTACTCTGTGTGGTAACGCTAATAGCAGCTAAGCCGTCCTTCTTTGAACCGTCCGTGTATATGAAATTATAATTAGTAAATTTGTTTCTTATTTCTTGGTAATATTGGATGTATGTTTCTTTGGGTGTTGACTGTTCATTAGATAATGTAAGATCGAATATTAACGATTCGTCTAAATTTTTTATATAATGTTTTGACATGGGCAACTTTTTAACATATAAAGGAAAGTCCCTATTTTTGACATAATTTATAATTCTTTTATTTGTCGATATTACTCTACTTCATATTTAGTAATACTTTGGAAAATAGTCCTGTTATAATAATTCTTGATTGTGTTCTTCTCTCTGTTTATATTTTTATACCACGTCCATGTTTTTGTAAAATCATTTAATAAATGTAAATTAATTTCTGTTCTTAAAAATTGTTTTATGTCTCTGTAATTATAATTATGTACTGTTTCTAATGGAGCGCATACGGCGGCTCTGGCTGATTCGTCTGCAAATTCATTACCTTTAATACCATAATGGCCTGGAATCCACATTATTTTCAAAGAGGGCGAACAATTAATTAGAGTAGTCCGAATATATTTCGGATAGTAGTCATTATTGGTGATATTTTTTATTGCATTCATGGAAGCTAATGAATCAGTGCATATTACATATTTCTTATTTTCTCTTTTAGCATAATTTATTGCATAAAATTTTCCAATCATTTCGGCAGAAAATACGGATGAGTAACTCAGGGGTAATAGAGACTGGTGTATAATAGTACTCTGTGTGGTAACGCTAAAAGCAGCTAAGACGTCCTTCTTTGAACCGTCCGTGTAAATGAAATTATAATTAGTGAATTTGTTTTTTATTTCTTGGTAATATTGGATGTATGTTTCTTTGGGTGTTGACTGTTTATTAGATAATGTAAGATCGAATATTAACGATTCGTCTAAATTTTTTATATAATGTTTTGACATGGGCAACTTTTTAACATATAAAGAAAGTCCCTATTTTTGATATAATTATTATATTACTCTACTTTCTCGTTTTGATTTATTATTATTTCTGATGAGATATGCGTTAGGAGTTTCTCCACAAAATAGTATATTTTTAAATAGACGTCTTACTGAATTATCTCTAATATCTTCTATTGTGGGGGATAAAGTTTCGAAGAGCATGTTGGTAATCGGTGTTGTGCGAAACGCATTTAAAGCTATTCTTACTGCGCTATTGTATAAAGTTTTAATTTTGTTTAAGTTCTGTTTGGAAGAAAATCCATATAAATATATTCCATATTCTATTTTACTTCTTATTAGTGTTCGAAGATGAGATATATCGGTCCACGTAAAGGCGTATCTCCCATATAAGGGTACCCCCCAATTTTCGGTATTTTGGGGTTCTTGGCCGTGTTTTTCAACCGAATTCGCTGAAATTTGGTACGTTGGGTTCTTATTGGGTACTAAATGTCTCCACAAAAAATTATGAGTATAGGTCCACTTTTTCTGGTAGCCCTCATATAACGGCAACTTCTATTTATTTATTTATTGTAAATTTAACTTACAACTAAAATAATTATAAGCTAAATATAAAAAAGAATATGGCTATAACAACTGAGGTCTTCCGCCAAATGGAACATTAATGGTTATAATTATAAGCTAAATATAAAAAAGAATATGGCTATAACAACTGGGGTCTTCAGCCAAATGGAACATTAATGGTTATAAACTTTAATTCATTTTAAATTAGGTTAATTACTTGTGTAGTTTTAATATATTTGATCATGTCCAAGACGTAACTATCACGAAGGAAACTTAGAGTAGATGTTGGAACAATATTTCCGTATATACCCTTTCGAACTGAATCAAATTACAAAATCTGCATGTTAATGGAATTGTTCTGTCAATATAATTTCCATGGGTAATCTTGGTATGTCCTAATCTAATTCGAATTATTTTGGTAACTTCATATTTAGTAATACCTTGGAAAATAGTCCTGTTATAATAATTCTTGATTTTGTTCTTCTCTCTGTTTATATTTTTATACCACGTCCATGTTTTTGTAAAATCATTTAATAAATGTAAATTAATTTCTGTTCTTAAAAATTGTTTTATGTCTCTGTAATTATAATTAGGTACTGTTTCTAATGGAGCGCATACGGCGGCTCTGGCTGATTCGTCTGCAAATTCATTACCTTTAATACCATAATGGCCTGGAATCCACATTATTTTCAAAGAGGGCGAACAATTAATTAGAGTAGTCCGAATATATTTCGGATAGTAGTCATTATTGGTGATATTTTTTATTGCATTCATGGAAGCTAATGAATCAGTGCATATTACATATTTCTTATTTTCTCTTTTAGCATAATTTATTGCATAAAATATTCCAATCATTTCGGCAGAAAATACGGATGAGTAACTCAGGGGTAATAGAGCCTGGTGTATAATAGTACTCTGTGTGGTAACGCTAAAAGCAGCTAAGCCGTCGTTCTTTGAACCGTCCGTGTAAATGAAATTATAATTAGTAAATTTGTTTTTTATTTCTTGGTAATATTGGATGTATGTTTCTTTGGGTGTTGACTGTTTTTTAGATAATGTAAGATCGAATATTAACGATTCGTCTAAATTTTTTATATAATGTTTTGACATGGGCAACTTTTTAACATATAAAGGAAAGTCCCTATTTTTGACATAATTTATAATTCTTTTATTTGTCGATATTACTCTACTTCATATTTAGTAATACTTTGGAAAATAGTCCTGTTATAATAATTCTTGATTGTGTTCTTCTCTCTGTTTATATTTTTATACCACGTTCATGTTTTTGTAAAATCATTTAATAAATGTAAATTAATTTCTGTTCTTAAAAATTGTTTTATGTCTCTATAATTATAATTATGTACTGTTTCTAATGGAGCGCATACGGCGGCTCTGGCTGATTCGTCTGCAAATTCATTACCTTTAATATCACAATGGCCTGGAATCCACATTATTTTCAAAGAGGGCGAACAATTAATTAGAGTAGTCCGAATATATTTCGGATAGTAGTCATTATTGGTGATATTTTTTATTGCATTCATGGAAGCTAATGAATCAGTGCATATTACATATTTCTTATTTTCTCTTTTAGCATAATTTATTGCATAAAATTTTCCAATCATTTCGGCAGAAAATACGGATGAGTAACTCAGGGGTAATAGAGCCTGGTGTATAATAGTACTATGTGTGGTAACGCTAAAAGCAGCTAAGCCGTCCTTTGAACCGTCCGTGTAAATGAAATTATAATTAGTAAATTTGTTTTTTATTTCTTGGTAATATTGGATGTATGTTTCTTTGGGTGTTGACTGTTCATTAGATAATGTAAGATCGAATATTAACGATTCGTCTAAATTTTTTATATAATGTTTTGGCATGGGCAACTTTTTAACATATAAAGAAAGTCCCTATTTTTGATATAATTTATAATTCTTTTATTTGTCGATATTACTCTACTTTCTCGTTCTGATTTATTATTTCTGATGAGATATGCGTTAGGAGTTTCTTCACAAAATAGTATATTTTTAAATAGACGTCTTACTGAATTATCTCTAATATCGAAGAGCATGTTGGTAATCGGTGTTGTGCGAAACGCATTTAAAGCTATTCTTACTGCGCTATTGTATAAAGTTTTAATTTTGTTTAAGTTCTGTTTGGAAGATAATCCATATAAATATATTCCATATTCTATTTTACTTCTTATTAGTGTTCGAAGATGAGATATATCGGTCCACGTATAGGCGTATCTCCCATATAAGGGTACCCCCCAATTTTCGGTATTTTGGGGTTCTTGACCGTGTTTTTCAACCGAATTGAAATTTGGTACGTTGGGTTCTTATTGGGTACTAAATGTCTCCACAAAAAATTATGAGTATAGGTCCACTTTTTCTGGTGGCCCTCATATAACGGCAACTTCTATTTATTTATTTATTGTAAATTTAACTTACAACTAAAATAATTATAAGCTAAATATAGAAAAGAATATGGCTATGACAACTGAGGTCTTCAGCCAAATGGAACATTAATGGTTATAAACTTAAATTCATTTTAAATTAGGTTAATTATTTGTGTAGTTTTAATATATTTGATCATGTCCAAGACGTAACTATCACGAAGGAAACTTAGAGTAGATGTTGGAACAATATTTCCGGATATACCCTTTCGAACTGAATCAAAATGGGTACAGTCATCCAACAAATGTTCAATTGAAATACAGTTCAAATTACAAAATGTGCATGTTAATGGAATTGTTTTGTCAATATAATTTCCATGAGTAATCTTGGTATGTCCTAATCTAATTCGAATTAATTTGGTAGCTTCATATTTAGTAATACTTTGGAAAATAGTCCTGTTATAATAATTCTTGTTTGTGTTCTTCTCTCTGTTTATATTTTTATACCACGTCGATGTTTTTGTAAAATCATTTAATAAATGTAAATTAATTTCTGTTCTTAAAAATTGTTTTATGTCTCTGTAATTATAATTATGTACTGTTTCTAATGGAGCGCATACGGCGACTCTGGCTGATTTGTCTGCAAATTCATTACCTTTAATACCACTGTATAAATTTGATATATTCTGACTCAACTTCCCGAGCTCAGTCAATCACGTCTGCTGATTGACACCACGGGCATCTCCTCTGCAAGTTCCCTCAGCGGAGACCGTAGAGTGCAGATGCCACCGAGCGGTGGTTGTTGCTGGTTTGCTCGACACTTTTCTCCCATTGGAATATGTTAATGTAGTAGTAAACGACAACCGATCCTCAGCGATCACTGCAATCCTCTGTGATTGCATGAACCACAGCGTTCACTTGTCGTTTAACCTCCTTAGAGTTAACTTGTCGACCAACCTCCTAAGAAGTAACTAGTCGTATAACGTCTACGCGTTATTAACAGGTCTCAGCGCCGCCACCATAAATTATAAGAGGTAATTTATTTGTTGTAATAAGGAAAAGAGTACCACCAATAAATCCAAGATATTTAGAATAATTTAACTAATTCTTTCTTGTGTTTTATTTCCTTTGAACTTTCTTTTCCATACACCATTAACCGCTTGGGAGTTCTTGTCGCTCGCAACCCCCGCTCCCTTGAGTTAATCATTGATCACCCCAACCACCACACAAACATCACCACAGCGAGGAGTAGAGCACACTCCTCGCCTCAACAACCACAATGGCCTGGAATCCACATTATTTTCAAAGAGGGCGAACAATTAATTAGAGTAATCCGAATATATTTCGGATAGTAGTCATTATTGGTAATATTTTTTATTGCATTCATGGAAGCTAATGAATCAGTGCATATTATACATTTCTTATTTTCTCTTTTAGCATAATTTATTGCATAAAATATTCCAATTATTTCGGCAGAAAATACGGATGAGTAACTCAGGGGTAATAGAGCCTGGTGTATAACAGTACTCTGTGTAGTAACGCTAAAAGCAGCTAAGCCGTCCTTCTTTTAACCGTCCGTGTAAATGAAATTATAATTAGTAAATTTGTTTTTCATTTCTTGGTAATATTGGATGTATGTTTCTTTGGGTGTTGACTGTTTATTAGATAATGTAAGATCGAATTTTAACTATTCGTCTAAATTTTTATATAATGTTTTGACATGGGCAACTTTTTAACATATAAAGAAATTTCCCTATTTTTGATATAATTTATAATTCGTTTATTTGTCGATATTACTCTACTTTCTCGTTTTGATTTAATATTATTTCTGATGAGATATGCGTTAGTAGTTTCTCCACAAAATAGTATATTTTTAAATAGACGTCTTACTGAATTATCTCTAATATCTTCTATTGTGGGGGATAAAGTTTCGAAGAGCATGTTGGTAATCGGTGTTGTGCGAAACGCATTTAAAGCTATTCTTACTGCGCTATTGTATAAAGTTTTAATTTTGTTTAAGTTCTGTTTGGAAGAAAATCCATATAAATATATTCCATATTCTATTTTACTTGTTATTAGTCATTTTATTACTGAAATTATGGTATTTATATTGGTTTGAAATTTAGTACAACTGAGACATTTTATAACATCTAGACGATTTAACAAGTCACGAGATACTCTATGTGAGAGGTCCAAGAATATTTAGAATTGAAGTACACTCCAAGAATTTTCATCGAATCCTCTGTTGGTATTGTACATTGGTCTATATTTATGGAGAAGTTACAACTCTTTTTCCGGCAAACGTGCAGATTTTTACATTTATTTAGAGACAATGTGGCTCCTGACTAACGACACCACTCATTAATGCTACCTATCACTGGACTTAAATTAAGTGATATACATTTTTAGAACATTGCCTAGTTATAATGAAATCATCCGCGTTTGCGCAAAATTTAATCTCTTTAAATTCATTTAAAATTGTCCATAATTTATTGTATGAAATAAGGAATAATATAACTGAAATTGGTGACCCTTGAGGAATTCCGTTATTAACTCTAACTTTAATTGTCTATTTTTCATCATATTTTTCCTAGTTTCCACGATTTCAATTGATCTATAATGGCGTGTATGCCTATTTTATCATATGCTTTTGTAAAGTCTAAGGAAAATACTGATAAATGTGTCCTCTTTGACAATGAATCAGTTATAAGATTATCTATATAAAGTAGATTATCGACTGCAGGTCTTCCTTGTACAAATCCTATTTGCCGACTGCTAAGAAGTTTATTTGAGTCTATAAACCAACTTAGTCTATTCGCAATTATTTTGTCTAGGAATTTGGAAAAACACGAATTAAGAGAAATGGGTCTGTAAACTCTACTAAATTGTCTATTGTCATATTCTTTTTGAATTTGTTCCACTTTCTATTTCGTTCCTTCTTTAATGTTTCTAGTTTATTGTTCCACCAAGGAACATTCTTGGATTTAGGGTGGGTAATGAGGGGAATAGATTCATTTGCAGCCTGGAGTACTATTTTCTTTATATTTGCAGATTCTTTGTTGATATCAAAACTGACGGGACGAATGGAACTGTAATGGATGAGACGATCTGTGTATTTATTCCATTTATCTCTATTAGTATCCAATTTAGGTGGTATTTTAATGTTGTCTACAGATTTTTCAGGATATAATATTATTAAAAAAAAAGTCTGGTAAAACCTTCCAAGAAGAACCGATGGCAATTTCTGGAGATGCCAAAGAGACATCAATGTGTGAAAATGAATTGTGGGTCGAAAAATGAGTTGGTGCGCCATTATTTAAAAGGATCAAATTTGACTGGCTAATAAATTAAAAAGCGTTTTCCCTCTACGATTATTGGATACTGATCCCCATTGCCAACTGTTAAAATCCCCTGTACATAATATTGGCGTTGTCATATTTTCAAAACTCTTTGTTAAATTTTCTAAATTAAAATTCGTACTTGGGGAAATATATGTAGAAACAATTGTAAATTTAGATTTTGATAAAATATTAGCGGAAATTATGTCGAAAGTACTATTAGTTGTCTTAAAGTATGCTGAATTGTTTTGTGAATTAAGAGGGCAGTGCCTCCATAAGAACTACCAGAATTATTAGAATTGAACATTATATAATTTATAGGAATCGGAATATGTTCAATCGAATATAAGTGCGTCTCCTGTAATGATATTACGTGAGGATTATGCTCTTTTAGTATTAGAAGCAATTCATTGTAATTATTTAGGTAACCTTTAATGTTCCATTGTATTATTTTAAGTGACATAAATAATGAAGAAAGAGAAATATTATACAAGTATAGTAAGTAAATTATAATACAAAAATTATTTACAATGTTTAAAAATTCTCATTATTATATTTCATAGATGTTTTCTTTTTAGTATTGTTAGTATTTTTTAATTGACGTTTTAAACGATGAGAGGTTTTACGTGGGAGAATTTTAATATTGTTATTGGGAGAATTTTAATATTGTTATTGGTTTTAACATTAAGAGTATTTACTGTCGTACAAGTAATATCATCTTCATCCATCAAAGAGTAAACTGAGTCTCCATCTCTCTCTTGTATGTTGGGGCTTCTTGCTGCTCTGGCTACAGTTTTCTATCTCCAAACCGGTTTCTTGTGGAGACATTTGGTTTGCCAATGTTACCGATGAGTTGATGTTGTTGTCAACTGTTTCCAAATGTGGAGTTTTATTAATAGATGGTGAGAGTTCGGGGGGTTGTGATGCTTGGGTGGAGGGTAGGGGAATAGAAGTGCTGTTATATTTTGTTACTTCTTTTTGTTGAGTAAGGGGGACAAAAGTGGATGAGGGGATGTGATGGGTTGATGTTCTTGGTGTTGAGAATACTGAGCTATGGTTCATTCTTTGATAAAATATTTGTCGAGCTGTTTTCATGTCTACTTTTTGAATGGTTTTTATTGCTTGAATCTCCTTCTCTGTTACAATTTTCGTTTTGTTCAAGGTTGATATGAAGGGGATAGCTACAGTTTATGCACTTTTTGGTGTCTTTACAGTACTTGGTAGGATGGCCAAATCTAAGACAATTGTAGCACCGTAGAGGATTTGGAATATAGGGACGTATTTGAATATGTTCATAGCCAATAAATATGTCCTCAGGTGTAACACTGGATGAGAAAGTCAGGATTATACGTCCAGTTTCAATCATTTATTCCTCAACTTTTTTGTATATTTTCTTAACTTCTATATTGTTGAAAATTTTGAGATCTTTAAGAATTTCTTCCTCGGAGATTCCCAATAATTCTTTGGTGAAGATAAATCCTTTTGAATTGTTCAAATAGTTGTGCTCAGTAGCATCCACAATTATAGTAGGTGCTGTTTTTATTAATTGAATCAATTTTTTTGCCCGATTAACATTTTTTTGATTTGATCAATACAAATCCACTTCTGTTTTTTTTTTGCAAAAGTCAACTTCTCCGTTACATGTAGAGTCAATGACTTTTTTAGGAAGAAGGGAGAGACTTTTTGTAGATCTCCACCAAATCTTCTCTTCATTACGAGGAATTTGGAACCTGGAGTTTTATTCTTTAATTCTCTCTCCTTGTCGTACATTATTGGAGATTCTTCTCCATTTATTTCACTACTCATTTTTATAACTGTTTTACAATTAAGTGAAGAAATTAAGTTTATTTAACTTCACAAATTGTAGTTGTTTGATTTTTAATATTATTAGATTAGAAACACTAGAAAAGGTTTAGTTTATAGTTTTTACTATATTTTCCGATATTTAGATAAGTAAGATGTAGATTATGTTAATTCAACCCGAAATGAATTTTTTTTCACAGTAAATTTATGTTTGCAAAAGTGAATTTTTCCATTTTGTACTATCGGGTAGCCCCCATATAAAGGTTACCCCCAATATTCGGTATTTTGGGGTTCTTGAGCGCGTTTTTCAACCGAATTCGCTGCAATTTGGTATTTTGCAGTCGTATATGGTAACAAATCTCCCTACCAAAAATTATTTATAATCGGCCCATTTTTGGGGTAGTCCCTATATAACCCC
Organism: Musca vetustissima; assembly: GCF_032173495.1. NCBI lineage: Eukaryota > Metazoa > Arthropoda > Insecta > Diptera > Muscidae > Musca > Musca vetustissima. The sequence continues at coordinate 13,913 of NW_026886719.1, read as the reverse complement.
CTTTTTATACCATCCACCATAGTATGAAGGGTATATTATTTTGTCATTCCGTTTTTAACTCATCGAAATATTCATTTCCGACCCTAAAAGTATATATATTCTTGATCAGGGTAAAATTCTAAGACGATCTAGCCATGTCCGTCCGTCCGTCTGTTGTAATCACGCTATCTTTTGAAGGAATTGAGATACGGTGCTGAAATTTTGCATAGCGTTGTCTTTTGTCTGCAGGCAGGTCAAGTTCAAGTTCGTTTAGGCATAGCTCCCATATAAGGGTACTGTATAAGTTAGATATGTTGACCTTCAACTTCCCGAGCTCAGTCAATCACGTTTGCTGGTTGACACAACGGGCATCTACTCAGCAAGTTCCCTCAGCGGAGACCGCAGAGTTCAGATGCCACCGGGCGGTGGTTGTTCTTGGTTTTTCTCACCTTGGTACATGAGAGATTCTCGCTCTCATTGGAAGTAGTGTAGTAGTAGTAATATAAGACAACGATCCTCAGCGATCACCGCAATCCTCTGCGATTGCACTGAGCCCCAACGTTCACTTGTCGTTTTGATTTGTAAGCGAAAGCACCAAGGACTCTGACGCGACTCCAATTTACAAAGGTAAATTATTGTTGTCATTTGAAAAGAAAAGGATTCAATAAACCTCCCAACTATTTTTTAATACAAAACTAATCACCTTGTGTTCTCATTTATTTTCCATTTTTTTGTTTTGCATCACACCCCCACACAAACATTTGGTCGCATCGAGCCGGATGTGGAAAATTAACGAGAACTAATTGAAGTTTTTTTCTGTTTTTACGAAAGAATCACCAACAAAAACGCATCCCCCCTCATACCTTCATCGAACACATTAATCACCTTCATCACCTACTCATCAATACTCAACAAAAACAAGGTACGTAAGTTCAGTGTTTTTATTGTTAGCAAAAAAAAAATACCGCAGTGAAAAAGTGTTTTTGTTTAAATATTTCGCGGTACTGGTGGCCTTTGTTACACCCTATTTCTTGATATTGAACCTTTTACAGTCCACTCAATTTAAATATTAACGAGAAAGTGAAAATAATTTATTGGCATTTTATTTCCGTCCCCTAAGATTAAGTTAATGTGAACAAAATATAAATTTTTTCCTAATATATGCGGTTGTTTAAATAATATTGACCAACCAAGTATTAGTGTTCATCGAAATATTCTGCCATTGTAGCGTACATCTATTGTGTTGGCTTTTTTTAAATTGTTCACCTCTTCTATTGCTTTGTTGAGAAATATTTTTCTTTTTATATTTGTTATAATTCTCAACAATAACAACACAATAGAACTCAAAACCGGTTTACTAACCAGCAAGCTTACCAACAATTTATTTCTTTTCTCCCCACCTATCACTGTTGGTTCGTTGTCGTTGGTTTGCTCTCTTGTTAATAGTCATTTAAAAATTCCGTTTGATTCCTTCGCTTAACAATGAAAATAGTTCGGGGCTAAAATTGTTACAACGGGGCATCAACGGTTGTCTGTCTGCAATGTCAGTTTACGACATTACAACGGATCATTGGGATCCTATTCTGGTTTTTATTTGCATCCAGCGTCTCAAAGATAAGTCTTCCTTACCGTTATGGTCTTTCCTTACTGAGAGAATTCAGACGCTGGCTTGTTTGCGTGATATAAAAGGTATTGATTCGTCTAATTCAAATTCACGCAACGTTAAGCCACATTTGGCGAAAACTTCTGAACAAGTAAAATTCCACTCCAAACATCGTTGCTTCTTTTGCTCCAACGAAAGCCACACTTTATATTCTTGCCCTCGATTCAAAAAGTTAACTTTTGATCAAAAACTATCTTCTGTCAAAAAAGTGGTGGTGTGTATCAATTGCCTTTCTAAAGGACATTCGGTTAGTAAATGTCCAAGTCCCCATAATTGCAATATATGTCAAGGACATCATCATACCCTTTTGCACAACCCCGATAGAGTGGCACACATTAATAACTCATCAACTGCAACGCCCGTTCCCTCCACTGCCCAATCGGATTCTAATTTAGCTAATGTCGCTTCTACGTCTTCTGGGGCGAACCCTACCATAGTTAATCGACAAGTTTATCACACTTCTCACAATTCTAAAGTTCTTCTCGTAACAGCTATAGTCACCCTTGTGCACCAAGGTGCTTCGTATCCAGTGTGAGCCCTCATTGACCCTGCGTCTGAGGCTGCCTTTATAACTGAGCACTTGCAAAATAGAATTAAATTGTCTTCTCAATCCACCCTTGCCAACATTTCTGGTGTAAATGGTTCCCCGTCGGTCACTTCAAGGAAAAATTGTCGCATAAGAATAAGCTCTCTTTTAGATTCCTCAATTTCATTAGAAACCGATGCCATTGTTCTGCCCACAATTTCTGGCAATCTACCCTCCTTTTCTATCGATCCTGCTGTATCGTGTGCCTTGCCTCAAATTCGTTTAGCTGATCCACATCTCTTTGACTGTCGTCCTGTCGATATGTTATTGGGTGCTGATTTATATCCTCAAATTCTGTTGCCTGGGGTACAACAAAACATTTTAGGTTCTCTTTTGGCGCAAAATTCTGTCTTCGGTTGGATTATTTCTGGTCCAATTTCTTGTTCACCAGTTCGTGTCTTTACGACCACATTAGAATTTGCGTTTTTGGGAACTTGAGGAGGCTGCCAAGCGCAAATTTCTCTCGCCGTCTGACAAGTTTTGCGAGGAGAATTATAGGTCCACCACCACGAGGAATTCAGATGGTCGATATGTTGTCGCCCTCCCTTTGCGAGCTGAAATATTTGAAACTTGGTGAGTCACGTCAGAATGTCTTGAGTCAATATCTTCGAAATGAAAAGTCCCTTTTATGCAAACCCTCCCTTAAAGATATGTACGATGCAGTTGTTCGCGAATACCTTGATTTAGATCATATGAAACTTGTTTCTCCTTCTCAAGCGCCAGATATTTGTTATTTACCCCATCACCCCGTTGTCAATTTAGAAAAACCGACCTCAAAATTGCGAGTAGTTTTCAATGCATCGAATAAGACTTTCACTAGTACAAGTCTTAACGATATTCTGCACGTGAGACCAACACTCTAAGCTGACTTAGTCCTATTAATTCTGAGATGGCGCTTATATCGATTTGTTTTTAATTGTGATATCACCCAAATGTATCGCCAGATTCGAGTCCACCCAAAACATACGCCTTTCCAAAGGATTTTATTTAGAGACACCCTTAGTGACCCCATTAAAGACTACGAATTGCAAAGGGTCACATTTGGCGTAAACTGTGCCCCTTATCTTGCTATATGCTCTTTATTTCAACTTGCTCATGATTGTGAATCAGAATATCCTCTGGCTGCTAAAATATTACGTAAAAGTATGTATGTCGATGACGTTCTTGCTGGTGGTCACGATATAAATTCCACATTGCTTGCGCGTGACCAACTTATCACTTCCTTGTCCACAGCTAGATTTGAGTTACGAAAATGGACCTCAAACGAAAAATCTATTCTTGAACGTTTACCCCTAGTCACTTAGTCGATGCTCAAGTTCTATCATTCGTAGAAGTGAGCAGTTCCAAACCTTTGGGCATAAGATGGAATGCCAGTCTAGACTACTTCTAATTTGCTGTAAATCCAATTCCTATAAAATCTAATTACTCAAAGCGCGAAGTCCTTTCACATATAGCCAAATTATTTGATCCTGTAGGTTGGTTAGCTCCCGTTATTGTCGTTGCAAAGATTATAATGCAAAAAGTGTGGTTAGATAATATTGGATGGGACGATTCACTTTTGTCTGCAAGACAAACCTCCTGGCAAGAATTTGTTGAGAATTATCCCCAGGTAAATTCAATTAAGATTCCGCTTTGGGTTCAATACGAGCCAAGCTCCGTAGCGGAATTGCACGTGTTTTCTGATGCTTCAGAGAAAGCATATGCGGGGGTATATATTCGTATAAAGGACTCTTCTGGTAATATTAAGGTAAATTTGTTATCATCCAAGACGATAGTTGCACCCATAAAGTCCGTTTCTCTTCCTCGCTTAGAGTTGTGTGGGGCCGTTTTAGCGTCGGAGCTTTTAAAACCCATTTTGAATGAAATATACATTCCTATTCAAAAGTTATACTGTTGGTCGGATTCAAGAATTGTGTTAGCGTGGTTGCGAAAAACGCCTACTACTTGGACGACATTTGTAGCAAATCGGGCTTGTCGAATTCAACAAAACGTAGGAAGTGCCAATTGGTTTCACGTTAGATCTGAGGACAACTCAGCTGATTTGGGAAGTCGTGGTCTTTCACCTGCAGAACTTGCTAAGTCCACACTTTGGTGGAAAGGTCCTCCTTGGTTGAGTATTGATAGTTCACATTGGAACACGAATGAATTAAGTATTCTTGAAACCAATTTAGAGGTTCGAAGCGTGAAATCACATTTTTCGTTTTTTACCTAATATGAAGATATTTCAGATAATTTTTCATCCTTGGATAGAGCGTTGCGAGTTATATCTTATATGTTCCGATTTATACATCAAACTCATCCACGTTATCGTTCACAAAATTCTTTTACCAGTACGGTTATAACTTCAGAGGAAATTGGAAAAGTTAAACGTCGCCTTGCCATCATAGCACAAAAACTTTATTACCCCACAGAATATAAGACCCTTATCGATAAACGCCGTTTGTCCTCTAGTAGCTCCCTTTTGTCGCTTAACCCAGTGTTGGATGAATTCGGTGTCATGAGATTGAATGGTCGTTTGGTCAAATCTGATACTTTAACTCTTGCCGAAAAATACCCCATAATTTTGCAGTATTCGTGTCGTTTCACTCGTCTCCTTGTTGAATATGTACATGCAAAGTACGTTCATGGTGGAAACCAACTAATGTTGCGTCTCATTCGTATGGAGTATTGGATACCTCGGGTGAAAGTTCTGATCCGCACCGCAATTAGCCGCTGTAAAGTCTGTTTGTTAGAAATGCATCGACCATGTAATCAAATAATGGAAATTAGGAAATTTATTGATGAAAGTCGTGATAAGGTTTGCTCCACCTTAGGATTTCAGGAACTTACTTGGCAGTTTATACCAGCTGGTGCTCCCCACATGAGTGGCTTATGGGAGGCAGCTGTAAAAAGCTTTAAGAAACATTTTTATCGACATGCCAAGCCCTTATCTTACACCTTTGAAGAATTTTCTACTATTTTGACTCGAATAGAGGCTTGTCTGAATTCTAGACCCTTGTACCCGATGACAGATGATACAAATGATTTAGTTGCGCTCACTCCTGGACACTTTCTTATAGGTGCTCCCCTCCTTTCTCCACCCGAACCTCTGATAGAAGAATTACCATTGAGCTTAATTAATCGATATCGAAAATTGAAAGCCTTAACACACCAATTTTGTCTTCGGTGGAAAGAAGAATATTTAGTCAGTCTCCATAAGCGTTATAAGTGGAAATACCCCCAGATAAATTTTGAAATAGATGATTTAGTTGTGATTCGCCACGAAAATCTGCCACCTACTTCATGAAAGTTAGGGCGTGTTGTCCAGACTTATCCAGGTATTGACGGGAATGTTCGAGTTGTTGATGTCAAACCTGCTCAGGGAACAGTTAGGCGACCAGTCGTTAAATTAGTCGTCTTGCATAACTAAGCCGTTTCTCTTTCTATTTCGTGTTGCCATTTTTGGCGTGTTAGAATGTCCTCTCAACAAGAATTATTCCCAGAGGTTATTTTGTCCGATTACGACGAGGTGATGATGTCGGATTGGGAATTGGAAGCGGAGATGTTGGCTACCAGTCCGGGAATCCAAGCGAACCCCGAAGATCCAATTTGGATAATGTCCCCACCACCTCTGTTAAGAAGGAAGACAACCAACCAATGTCAATTCCGCAGGCTACCGGTTCCTTGGCTGTCGTTCCTGCATCGAACGCCGCAAAAGGTGGGAAAAGGTCCCCGGTAACTTGCAGAATATGCACCCATGTCAACTTCAGATCATAACATAGTTTGTTAGAATATCTTTTGGAGGAAAGATGTCTCTACTTAATAGTGAAGATGAACGTCTGAAAACCTTTAACAGTTGGTCATTATCATATCCAGAAAATAATGGCTGCAGTTGGTATTTTTTAACTGGAGTAGGAGATGTACCTAGATGTTATTTTCGTAAAGTTGATATTCTTCATTGGGAGAGAACTGATTGTCCAGTTGCAGAACATCTAAGATGGTCATATGGTTGCCCTTTGATGAGAAGACGAATCACAAACAATATTCCAATTAACCCAAAATTATTAGATTTTTGCTTCCTGAATTGGGTCCAGATGTTTGCGGTAATACCAGAGTGAATGAGATTTCAACACTTTTCATGTTATTATTCACATTTATAACCTTCAATTCCATAAACAAAATTTTGTGTAAATAAAAAACAAACTGCAAATTTTAAAAAAAAATGTGTTTATTTAATCTTTATTAAATCTTCAACATGATCCCAATGTTTTTCAATGAATACAAATATTTTAAAAATGTTGTTTATTGAACACTTAAAATTACTATCTAAATGTATAAAACAGTTTGTAAAGTAGTTTTGACGTGATTTTAAACTTATTTTGTTTTCTAAATTTATTATAGTAGAATTCAGATATTTCTGTAAAAATATTTTTTTTTCTTGTCCAACAACAAAAATGTATTTATAATTGTTTAATGGTGTAAGAACATCTTCGACATCGTTGTAGTCAATATTGCCATCCATCCAATCAAGACCATTTACATATTTCTTACAATAAGTATTTGTTCTGCGTGCCTCCACTGTCAGCTCTCTTATATTGAAAGGTGATCGAAAAAAGAAATTATTTGGAATGGCAGATGCACCACACATATATGTTAGCTCCTTTATGAATATACTTTTGTAATTTCCATGGCAATACTGGAAATCCACCAATGCAATATCCTTTCTTTCAATTTCGTGCATTTTCTTGAGTGTGTAAAATTTGACTGTAGGATTTTCTATTTTAAATAACACATTTATTCAAAAATGCTTACTCATTTTCAACAAAAATTTTAAACATAAGTGACCACAATTGTATGTAGAATATTGTTCTCCTTTAAAATTATATGTAACATTTGATCCTAAATATTTCAATATTTCTTTTGGAGGTTGTAGATTTCTGAAACTATCATAATAATATATCTAAATTTATAATACCACATTCTTTTGTATATGCTCGTTTTGGTAATCTATCGCGCATATACACACCTCTGAAGTTAGGAATATATTTTTTCCCAAAGTCATATATATCTATGTTGGTGAGTGGAACATTAGGTAGCAGTTTTATAAGTTTTTGAGGTGTGATCCACATAAATGCCATACCCTTTCTTATGTGGTTTCAAATATAAGCTTTTACCCATTGCAATGGCTTCTATGATTCTATTATGTCTGGTTTGCTCTTCCAGCTCCTTTTTTCCCTTCTTAGCATTTATAACAGCATTAGCAATTGCTGAGCTACCTGATGCTAATGCACCCAAAGCTCCTAAACCAGTTAGAATTGGTATAAGTGGAAGAAAACCTCCAGTTTTTGGAACTCTTATTACTCTTGGTAAAACCACCATAGACTTTTTTCCATGAAAATACTTTTGAATTTCTTTCTTTGCTATTTTTATGGCACGGTTAAGGTCATTTGGTTTTATACTTTTTAAGGTTGAGGTTACATTTCTAACAGCATTTTTAAAAATTTTTTGACCTAATATTTGTTTTGATTTGTTATTAGCCAATCCCAGACCAAGCCTTGTTTTAGCATTCATTGTGTTAGTAACGAGATATACACTAAGTTTTTCTCCAATACTACCAGCTTTTGCTTTCACTCGTTCCCAAGATGTAGTTCCACTGGTAAGGAGTTTATAAATTTATTTATAAGCCCTCTTCCTTTAACAGTTTTATTTCTAATAACTTTATTTTTGTTATAAACAAACAGTTTATATCTTTTTTTACCTAAACGAAAGAAAAAAATATTAAAAATAGAATAAATAGTCCATGTTTATAAAATAATTCGTTAGTTGTAAAAATGAGATTAGTTGAGCAACAATCTAAAATTTCTATACAAAATGCGGATTTTACAGGAAGGAAAACCCCCCGACATAGTCCTTTATTACCCAATAGTATGCGAGCCTTAATTGTGGGACCACCACATTGTGGAAAGACTTATGTGATGCTTGGCTTGATAGAAAGTCCTAATGGATTAAAATTTCAGAATATTTCCATTTATTCAAGATCTCTTTATCAACCGAAATATCCCTATTAAAAAAACTTATTTCCTCAGTAAAGGGTATGGAATTGTATACTTTCAGTAGTAATGAGGATGTTATAAAACCTGATGATATTAAGCCAAATTCCATAATGATATTTGATGATGTGGCTTGCGATGAACAAAATAATATAAAAATCTATTTCAGTATGGGTCGACATAAAAGTGTTGATTCATTTTACTTATGTCAAACATATACACGCATTCCAAAATATTTGATACGTGACAATGCTAATATGATCATCATGTTTAAACAAGATGAATTGAATTTAAAACATATATATAACGACCATGTCGGAAGTGACATGCGTATGGTTACTTTTAAAGAAATATGTCATGAATGTTGGAAGGAAAAATATGGGTTTTTAACAATATGCAAAGATGATGAAATTGACTCTGGAAGATATAAAAAATGTTTTGATATATTCATAAAACCATAGCCATATTTAAAATATCCCTATTATAAATTTGTGCTGTTAGTACAATTGCAACCATGGAAGAAGAAATGTTGAAACGTCTTGTTCACTCTAAAAATTTACTAAAGAGAAAGTTTCAGAGTATTAAAATGGGTGAGCAAGTCAAGACTGATGAATTAAAAAACAGATTTAAACCTATAACTGAACCAATAGAGAAACTAATAAAGCTATCAAGTGAAAATACACCAAAAATAACTATAGCTAAGAAGGAATATATGAGTCCTTATAAAGAATCTATTACGGCGAGTACTACCAAAAAAAAATTTGGATATAATTTGGGGATAAACCATTGAAAATTAATGATAAAAAAATCACAATTGGAAATCAAATTTGGGCATTTACCCCTGGCCTGTTTGAACTATTCTTTTATAAAAAACCTTCAAACTATGACGCATCGGAATTAGATATATATAAAAAAATTTTGTTGGATTCCAATGCACATAAAGTAAACTATAATGCCAATGAACGAATCAAGTCCAACAAAGGATGTGTTCACATTATTAAGAAGTTAATGAATGATACTCACAGTGGCAAAGGTTTAATGAGAGTAAAACAAGTTAAACCGAACTATATATACTGGGACGATCCTAATGAATTAGTAGAACGCTTAAAGCTGTTTATAGCATCACAACAAGCTGGCAACAACAATCATACGAATGAGATTGTTTCTATTATCGAAGAACTAAGAGAATGAAACTTAATATACTAAGTAATTAAAAACTAAATAGATGACCGTTGATAAATTTGGACATCATTATAATCAAAAGTATAGCTCGTTAGCATTAAGAGGAAATGTTTCGAGAATACTTGCAATCAATATTGACAATGATAACAATCTTGACATACAAAATAAAAAAATTAAAAACGTGGCACCGCCATCGGAAGGAATGGATCATATGTACATTCACAAAACAAACACTTACAAGAAATATTAAAGAAAGGTATAATTCAAGAATGCAGTACTATAAGAGAAGAAATATCACAGCTGAAGAAATCGCAAAACGAAATTTTTAAATTTTTATCTCAGTTTCCATTTAACTCACCAGCTACAATATACCATACTGAATAGAAACATGGAAAAACGAAAATTAGTAAACGAACAACATACTAAAGCACGGAAAAAATTCGTCAGACGAAGAGTTATTACAAAGGGTATCGATGATTTATGGCAAGCTGATTTAGTAGAAATGGGCAATTATTCCAAAGCTCAAGGGGTATAAATTTATGCTTACAGTCATCGACACATTTTCGAAATATGCATGGGTTGAAGCTCTCAAAATCCAAAAATGCTACTGATGTTTATAGAGCCTTCGATATAATTTTGAAAACTGGAAGAATACCCAAGAAAATATACAAACTGATAATGGAAAAGAATTTTTCAACAAGGAATTTTCCAAACTTATGCAAAAATATTCAATAAATCATTTCTCCACATACAGTTGAACGTTTCAATAGAACATTAAAAGGAATGATGTGGAAAGAGTTTAGCTATAATGGTAATTATAAAGAGATTAATATTTATAAAGATTTAGTTGCGAAATACAATTAAAGACCACACCGTACTATACATATGGCACCTTCCCAAGTCAATTCCACAAATGAGGATGACACTGGAAAAACGTTTACGGGCAGTAGCTTATTATCGGTATTGTTTCAACTGCTTAACCCCTGCCCACATTTCTAAAAATTGTCCTGTCCGTCAGTCGTGTAGGCATTTCAACGATCGTCACCACACGTTATTGCACAAGGAACGTAGGTCTAAAAATTCAGTTCGCGCCGTGCAAAGGACGCCTACACCAGTTGTGCCTCGAGGTATTTTCCCTGTGCCACCCCCTCATGTTTTTCCGACTACCGTACTGCCCATTACGCGATCTTTGTCTTTGTCCCCCACTTTGTTGATAAGAATTTGCCTGCCACATTCTACTGTACCGGTCCGTGCTTTGCTTGACCCATGTTGTCAAGTAAGCCAAGTCTGCGCATCTCTTGTCCGACACCTTCGATGGCCAACCACTAAAATTAACCAATCAGAATACGCCGATTTTTTGATAGTCTCGCGATTTGATTCGGCACAAAGACAATTTGTTACGGCCAGTCTAGCCAATATAACCCGTGGTGTAACCCCTTCCATGTCGGCTCCACCTTCCGTGCGCGAATAGTTTGTAGGATTATAACTTGCCGATCCTAATTTTGATAGAGCTGGACCCACTGCAATGGTTTCAGGTCCAGAAATTTACGCTAAAATAATTTCCCCACGCGTGATACCCCAGCCGGGTCTACCTACGGCCCAATATACAACGTTCGGTTGGATAATTTCGGGTCCAGTACCACTTTAAGCAACTTTTTTTTTGTAAACGCTATTGAATAAAATATTGAAATGTATTGAATGCTCACAAAAACTGAACTTGCGTCCCTATTTTCCTTATTTATTAAGTATTTTTATCCATACATTCTATAATATATATTTGTTGATACATATAGATGTATCAAGGTGAGAGGCAATGTATAAGTTAGATATGTTGACCTTCAACTTCCCGAGCTCAGTCAATCACGTTTGCTGGTTGACACAACGGGAATCTACTCAGCAAATTCCCTCAGCGGAGACCGCAGAGTTCAGATGCCACCCGGCGGTGGTTGTTGTTGGTTTTTCTCACCTTGGTACATGAGAGATTCTTGCTCTCATTGGAAGTAGTGTAGTAGTAATATACGACAACTATCCTCAGCGATCACCGCGATCCTCTGCGATTGCACTGAGCCCCAGCGTTCATTTGTCGTTTTGATTTGTAAACGAAAGCACCAACGCCTCTGACGCCACTCCAATTTACAAAGGTAAATTATTGTTGTCATTTGAAAAGAAAAAGATTCAATAAACCTCCCAACTATTTTTTAATACAAAACTAATCATCTTGTGTTCTCATTTATTTTCCATTTTTTTTTTTGTTTTGCATCAACCCCCACACAAACATGTACGTTTATACCCTCCACCATAGTATGGAGGGTATATTAATTTTGTCATTCCGTTTGTAACTCACCGAAATATTCATTTCCGACCCTATAAAGTATATATATTCTTGATTAGGATAAAATTTTAAGACGATCTAGCCATGTCCGCCCGTCTGTCGGTCCGTCTGTTGTAATCACGCTATATTCTGAAGGAATTGAGATAGGGTGCCGAAATTTGGCATACGGTTGTCTTTGGTATGCAGGCAGGTCAAGTTCGAAGGTGATATATCGGTTCAAGTTTAGGCATAGCTCCCATATTAGGGTACCCCCCAATTTTCGGTATTTTGGGGTTCTTGACCGTGTTTTTCAACCGAATTCGCTGAAATTTGGTACGTTGGGTTCTTATTGGGTACTACATGTCTCCACAAAAAATTTTGAGTATAGGTCCACTGTTTCTGGTAGCCCCCATATAACGGCACCTTCTAATTTTCAGTATTTTGGGGGTTTTGGTCGTATTTTCCCTCCGAATTGGCTGTAATTTTGTACTTTGAGTTCTTAATAGGTTTCAAATCACTCCACAAAATATTATGAATATAGGTCCATATTTTCTGGTAGCCCCCATATAACGGCACCTTCTATTTTTCAGTATATTGGGGGTTTTGGTCGTAATTTTCCACCGAATTGGCTGTAATTTAGTACTTTGAGTTCTTAATAGGTTTCAAATCACTCCACAAAAAATTATGAATATAGGTCCATATTTTCTGGTAGACCGCCATTTAAAGGTACCCCAAATTTTCGGTATTTTGGGATTCTTGAGCGCGTTTTTCAACCGAATTCGCTGCAATTTGGTATTTTGTAGTCGTATATGGTAACAAATCTCCCTACCAAAAATTATTTATATTCGCCCCTTTTGGGGTAGTCCCCATATAATCCCCATTTTATACCCAACACCATAGTATAGAGGGTATATTAAGTATATATTCCCCTATATGGTAGCCAAGTCCGTCGGTCCGCCCGTCTGTCCGTCTGTTGTAATCATGCTATCTTCCGAAGGAATTGAGATAGGGTGCTGAAATTTTGCTCTGGTTTGTCTTTTGTCTGCAGACAAATCAATTTCAATAATGGGATATATCGGTCCACGTTTAGGTATAGCTCCCATGTAACAGTAACTCCCAATTTTCGGTATTTTGGGGTTCTTGAGCGCGTTTTTCATCCGAATACGCTGAAATTTTGTGCATTTTGGGTTCTTATTAGATACCTAATGTCTCCGCTAAAAATTATAAATATAGGTCCACTTTTTCTGAAAGCCCCCATATAACGGTACCTCCTAATTTTCAGTATTTTGACGGTTTTGATCGTACTTTTCCACCGCATTGGCTGTAATTAAGTATTTTGAGTTCTTAATAGGTACCAAACCTCTCCACCAAAAATTGTAAATATAGGCCAATTTTTTCGGATAGCCCCCATATATGGGCACCCCCAATTTTCGCTATTTTTGGGTTCTTGAGCGCGTTTTTCAACCGAATTCACTGAAAATTGGTACATTGGATTCCTATTGGGTACTAAATGTCCCCACAAAAAATTATAAATGTAGGTCCACTTTTTCTGGTAGCCCCCATATAACGGTACCTCCTAATTTTCAGTATTTTGGGGGTCTTGATCGCATTTTTCAACCGAATTCGCTGCAATTTGGTATTTTGTAGTCGTATATGGTAACAAATCTCTCCACCAAAAATTATTAGTATTCGCCCTTTTTTGGGGTAGTCCCCATACAACCTCATTTTTTATACCCTCCACCATAGTATGGAGGGTATATTAATTTTGTCTTTCCGTTTGTACCCCGTTTGGGTACCCCCAATTTTCGCTATTTTTGGGTTCTTGAGCGGGTTTTTCATCCGAATACGCTGAAATTTTGTGCATTGGGTTCTTATTGGATACTTAATGTCTCCACTAAAATTATAAATATAGGTCCACTTTTTCTGATAGCCCCCATATATCGGTACCTCCTAATTTTCAGTATTTTGACGGTTTTGATCGTACTTTTCCACCGCATTGGCTGTAATTAAGTATTTTGAGTTCTTAATAGGTACCAAATCTCTCCACCAAAAATTGTAAATATAGGCCAATTTTTTCGGATAGCCCCCATATATGGGTACCCCCAATTTTCGGTATTTTTGGGTTCTTGAGCTCGTTTTTCAACCGAATTCACTGAAATTTGG